>NW_013666676.1:146324-160160 GCF_000517525.1 Limulus polyphemus
TGCGTGGGCAACAGCCTGTCCCCAATATCAGAATGACAAGGCTTACATCCGTCCATATCAAACAATGGACGGATGCCTATCCATGGTCAAACCTGGCCGAAGGAGGCCTACTATATATAAGAGTAAAAAACTGTTTTGTATTACCTATACATCTGTAGTTAGTCATTGCTAATTAGTGGCTAATTTGTTTTGTTTCTGAACCCAAATTATATTTTATTAGTATTATATTTATAATAATTTTCACTTAGGATCTTCACCAGCATCAAACAAACACTAACCAATGTTTTCACCCAAAACCCTAATTCTACATGGATCCAAGGAACAATATCTAATAAACGTTTTGGAAATGAAAAATGGTCAACAAATCTTTTTGCGTGAAGCATATTGAATACATTCTCATTGAAACACTTACATCATCTTTTTTTTTGGACTTAAAGGCAAGAATAGTAGAACTAGGGGACACAAATATAAATTTTGGCAAGGTAGGAGTCATCTTCAGTTGAAACAGTTTTATTTTTCTTTACAGGGTGGTTGGCCTCTGGAATGGATTGCTTTCGGATGTCGTGGATACAGTAAATTTAAGTGAGTTTAAGAGAAATATTGATAAGGATATGAATGATCAGGGCTGACTTTAAGATTTTTTTTTTCGAATTTATTTATTTGATAGTTTTAGTTTAGTTTGGATGATGGGACAGCCATAGTGGACCAATTTGTCCTTTGTTGTTCCTAAACATTGTTATTTTGTGTTAAAACAGAATTTCTTGATAAAAAGTAATGAAAGCATCATAAACGAATTCGAGGAATTTCCAGTCTTCAGACCTATTGATTTTTAATAACGCACTTTTACCAGATCTTTAAAAAGTAGTTTAATTTCAAATATGTTGTTTGTAAAATCACTTTGTTTTATGCTTAACAACTTAAGTTTTAAATACATAAAAAACAAGGGAATTTTGAAAAGGCAGCTTGCAACTTTACTACTCAAATAAACTTTGATCCTACAGACTTAAGTGTGTCCATGTATATTCAGGCAGTTATCTAACAAAGCTTTTAAAAGAACCTAATTTATCAGGTTAAGCACACAAACACTAACGTTTTCTCGAAAAGCAAACTGAACAAAATTCAAAGTCAATAGAAATAGTTTAATGTTTTAGGTTTAAGATACACTACATTAAGAAACTTCAATGGTAATACTGAGTGTTCTTTAGTTTTTGGGTAAATTATAAAATTAGAAGTGTTTGAAATTCTATACTTTAGAGAATCTGAAAAACTAAAAATGTTTAAAATCTTCTCTTGTAGTTAGTTGTCAATCGCTTTCACTTTGATGTTTAAGTGATAAAAAGGGGGGGGAAGACTTTAAACAGAATTTGATTGAATAACTTAATGAAACATGTTTACAAAATACTTTTTGTTTTAAAACTTTCAATTTTCAGAAAACGGAATAATCACTCACTTGAAACTAAGTTTTAAAGCATTTCTGGACAGTGTCATAATTCATTGAATTACTTATTCTTGCTTTAAGTTTGATTTTTAGATTATTATGTTCACAGATACATTTAGATTTGTTAAAAATATGAATCAAATACGACCTATTACTCCCGGAAAACATAACTGTTTTGCTTCATCGTGGCAAATATTTAGATTCAATTTTTTAAAAATTTAAATCACCTATTTTACGCATTTTAAATTTCCACTTGAAGATGAAAAGTATTTACAAGAATCGCAAATTCCGCAAAATAGAAAGAGTGTTTCATAGTTAAAAACCCGCAGAAAGACATCTTTTAAGGAAATCAAAATGATATATATATATATTTCATATTGCATTATAAGCGCCAGGGAACATATTTGTTGTATATTTAAAATATAGAGATATACAATCTAATGTAGTTATTGAAATATGTAAACATCAGTCTCAATTATGCTTTCAAGTTTAAATATGATGCATAATTAAATATTGTTCTTTTTAGAAATATTCATAATGCTCATTTTGTAAACCATGTTCGCACACAAAACATAATAAAATACAACCTAAACTAGTTTAATATGTACGAGTAGAGAAGTTAAATGCTGAAAAAAAAAATAAATTCAATAAATGATCCACAATTATATTACTGGCTATTAACAAAATATTATGAAGTTTTATGTAAGTACTTTATTGTTAAGATAGCTTGATTCTATTTGTAAAATCTTAATCTACACAGCCCCTAGGTCGTTGTCGTTATCATGTTGAACAGATAGGAAAAAAAAAAACGCAGGCCTAGCCTATAGATACGTTGTATAGTAAATTAGTAATACTTAAAAACTGACAGTTATTGTGCAAAGATGTTAAATAGAATAATAAAACAAAGTTCAACGTTTTTTACTTCCACAAACATTTATTTTAAAGTTAAAAAATTAAAAATATACAAGTTAAAAGAAACTTAAAACTCTACATGTTTCGATGTAAATAATTACACCATCTTCAGAGGAATCAATCAAGAAGTACACGTAACACTGCTTATAAACCTAAGGTACGTGTTAACAGCTCCTCTATTCGGTCGGTGTTTTAACAGCTCCTCACTTCGGTCGGTGTTAACAGCTCCTCTCTTCGGTCGGTGTTTTAACAGCTCCTCACTTCGGTCGGTGTTAACAGCTCCTCTCTTCGCTCGGTGTTTTAACAGCTCCTCACTTCGCTCGGTGTTTTAACAGCTCCTCTCTTCGCTCGGTGTTTTAACAGCTCCTTATTTCGGTCGGTATTTAAACAGCTCCTCTCTTCGCTTGGTGTTTTAACAGCCCCTCTCTTCGCTCGGTGTTTTAACAGCTCCTCTCTTCGCTCGGTGTTTTAACAGCTCCTTATTTCGGTCGGTATTTAAACAGCTCCTCTCTTCGGTTGGTGTTTTAACAGCTCCTCTCTTCGCTCGGTAGTAACAGTTTCTCTATCTCTTACGCAACTGAACTTCATACCGATATTATTTTTTTATTAAATTAAGTTATACCAAGTGAGCAATATTTTTTGTTCAATGGCTTACACAGAGGTGTTCGGTTTTATTAAATAAAACTGTATCAAAGAATACTTTTTGTCAAAGAAGTCCAATAATTGTATAATCTCAAAGCTATCAGTTGACAAAGTTAATTAGTAAAAGGAGTTAAACATGAGGCATAAATTAGTTTATATCAAAATTGTTCAACTTCGCTATACATTAACAGAACAACAGCAACAGTGAGCTAATGTGCTGTTTTTCTGATGTCCTAAAATTAATCAAGTTCAAGAAACGTTTTGTTTTGTTTTTTAAAAGGGCAAAAAAGAGAAAAACAACAACATATTTTTTATTTTGCCTCAATTTTTATATAAAACTCTGAAATAAATGTATTAGGTAACAGAATAAAAAAATAACGTGAATAATAACAATAGACTACACGTGTCATTAGTCAGGCAATTGCACGAGTCCTATAAATGCGGAGATACAGCCCTGTTACGCTCATTCTGAAAAATAATGGATAAGAACAAGAATTTATCCCACTTCTAAAGCGGCATTGTAATTGGTGCCTATCTACCAGGAAAACCATGATATAAAAAACATAACGTTTAGTGGGTCAGTTTTATGGATCTATTCGAAATGTTAAAATAAAAGGAATATGAATGTCACTAATTAAAGTGTGATCGCCAACAGATGGCCACGAAGAGTAAGAGGATTGGCCACGTTTACAAAATACAACAGAAGTACAGCCATGTTCTCATTAACCAATTTCTTCAACAGTGGTCAAGAAATAGGATTTTGAGATTTTGAAAAACATAAGACTTACCTTTTCTAAACGCTTATTTCCCATTTCATTTAAAAGAAATGTTTCCCAATGTTTGATAACAGAAGCGAAACGTTTCTTGAGGTACAAGAAAAGGAAACGGAAAGTGAACAATGGCTTACTACGTGTTACTTACTGGAAAAATCGGAGAAGTAGGAAATTCTAGTTGAGCAGTGGGTGCTATAAAAATGGTGTGACCTCTTCCTGCCATGAATAAATCGTTCTTAGTCTCTTCTTTTTTGTTGTTATTCCATGGTAGTTCGAACATTGAGATCATATTTTTAGGAGAAATTGTGGTTATTCCTTGGTAGGTCGAACACTGAGATCGTATTTTCAGGAGAAATTGTTGTTATTCCATGGTAGTTCGAACACTGAGATCGTATTTTCAGGAGAAATTGTTGTTATTCCATGGTAGCTCGAACACTGAGATCGTATTTTCAGGAGAAACAAACAGATATGTAATTTTTCCTTTCTGTTTAATCATGAAAACTAAAAGTGGAAATTTGATAGTAACCAGTTTAGTACCCTGACAGTTGATATATACCCTAACAGTTGATATATACTCTGACAGTTGATATATACCCTGACAGTTGATATATATCCTAACAGTTGATATATACTCTGACAGTTGATATATACCCTGACAGTTGATATATATATACCCTAACAGTTGCTATGTACCCTAACAGTTCATATATACCCTAACAGTTGCTATATACCCTAACAGTTGATATATACCCTAACAGTTGATATATACCCTGACAGTTGATATATACCCTAACAGTTGATATATACCCTAACAGTTGATATATACCCTGACAGTTGATATATACCCTAACAGTTGATATATACCCTGACAGTTGATATATACCCTAACAATTGATATATACCCTAACAGTTGATATATACTCTGACAGTTGATATATACCCTGACAGTTGATATATATACCCTAACAGTTGATACATACGTTACGACCTGTAACGTAATAGGAGGAAAAACAAAACTCACATAGTTAGATACTTCTTTATTAAAGTAAGGCGAAACTGTTGAACAATTTTCAAATCAATATCGAGAAAACTTTTTAACGTATCTGAGTAATAATAGTCCTGCAAAGGCTTAGCGGTAAGTCTGAAACTTATAACGCTAATAACCGGATTTCGATAACCCATGGTGGATACACCACAGATAGCCCATTGTTGGATACACCACAGATAGCCCATTGTTGGATACACCAGATAGCCCATTGTGTAGCTTTTTGCTTAACAAAAAAATACAGGAAGTAATAATAAATTATTTTGTTTGTTTTAGAGTAAACCCATATTGGGTTATATGCTGTGTTCTCCGCGGGGAATCGAACCCCGAATTTTAGCGTAGACTTACCGCTGTCCCACGGGAGGACGATTAAATTGGAACTAGGTTGTTCAGCAACAGTTTAATTTAATAATATTCTATTGTTCTTTCAAACTATGAACATAATACTTCAGATATATATGGTTGATTTAAATAATTGAAACTTTTTTCTATAATTACTTTGATTTTTTTTTAATTCAAGTGTGGCAAAAATGACAAATTCTGTTTATTTCCTTTTCCATTTGTAATCATTTCTTGCCAAACATCACCTGTCTACGGATTTATTAGGTCCCGTCTTGCATTTCTCATAAATCTTATAAGTATATTAATGGAATTCGATATTAGCCAAACATATAACATTTTCAAGTAATCACTTTTGAGTACAATAAAAATCTACATGATATTTCTAAATAACTCTTCATTTCTAGCATCAGAGCATATCCGCCAAATACGTCAATTATTGCCCTATTCTTTTCAGTATTTACACATATTTAATCCTTATTCGAAGTACTTATGTTGGAATTAGTGTTTTGAAGATTCATACGCCATCTACTTATTTTGCAGAAAAATAAGTCTTAGCGCATAGCTACACAATTGGCTATTTGGGCTCTATCTACCGTAGGGAATCGAACATCGGATTTTAGCGCTGTAACTCCGTGAAATTATCGCCAACCCACGGGGGAACAACAATTCATGTATTAACAGTTCAAAACAAAAAAGTATGTCTTAACCCTAATCAAATAATTTTCTTGCTTCCTGTTCAATTACAAACACATAATTATCGTACAGTTAGGTAGTTATTTTCAAATATTAAGTAGTGAGCAATAACGGTACGTGATAAATCTCTTGAAGTTTCTAAAAATACAAGAAAATACCGCAACTAATGAGAAAATGTATTTAGTGCGTTGAAAAAACTGTATAAATATTGAACGATTTTCTTGATAATTTGTAAAGAACGAAATGTCATTGATTACATCAAACTATCAATTAAATTTATCTATTACTCTCCTTGTCGTCTTAATAAATGTCGCTTTAATAATTTCCGGAGTAGTATTTCTTTAATAATTGGCTATTTGACTTGAAATCTTCCATTCATTGCTAATCTCAAATCCAGTATTTCTTAACCAAAAAACCCGCTTCCATTAGATACCACTGAACATCAAAATTTCTGTATGTTTAAGTGTTCTATACAGTAGTTACTTTAGTCTTAAGGCTTTTATTGATGATAATAACATTTTCCATTTCATGAAATAGTAAACTACTCACGAAAGTCCTTGCAAGTTTTTGTTTTGTTTCTGTGAAAATGGTCCTAAATGAAAAGTTCCTTAATTGATAGGTTAATTAAAAATTCATGAATATATATATAGTGCACGTTTAACCTTTGACTTGCAGCCACCATAAGAAAAGTGAAAGAAACGAAGCACTGTACAGAAACGTCGTAAACTATATTGCCCAGTCACGCAAACAGATAAGCCAGGCTAAAGCACTAATTCCAATGCACGTGCGACATGGTTTAATACACAGTAAAGTATTGCATGTACTCGAGCGGTGCCCACGCCTTTAAAAGCTTTGACTTTGTTCAAATTCCCGAGTAGCGGTGAGCTTTGGATGTAATATTGCTATCTTTGGAATATTTGTGTCTTCGTCTCATATACATGTCAGCATTTTTCTTTTCAAAATGCCTTTAAAAAGAAAGCTTTTCACGTTTGTCAGAAGAGATGACTATAGGTTAATTAACTGTTTATTTTTAGGTGTTTAATTCCCTTGGAATGAACGATAGCTGATGTTTTCCTATCAAGTGAAGGAAGCGGCTTTAATTACCCAATCGCAGTATAAACCAAATTTTACCGTAAACAAATCTATCTATCTGTCTATCTAAAGACAAAACAGCTATTCAATACCCCTGCCGTTAATACAGTACCCTAAAGTATTCTACGTCTGTCACGGGCCTGATTTCCCAAGAGCAGGAAATCTAACTCATATTGGTAGCATTACATTAGGGCTGGTTACGTCACTTGAAGGAGTACTGTGATATATATAAAGACAGTTTTTTGTGTTTTTTTTCAATAAGGAGGTGAGTAGAAAAAAGTCCTACTGACTATTCAGCTGGATTTAAATACGCAATTCTTTATAAAAAATGTTCTCGTGGAAGACACGTGGAAGACCTGAATCATTTGTGTCCTCCAATTGGTGTTGGAAAATTTAAAAAAACACGCAGCAAGAACATGGACAACTCAGAGTTTTAACACTTAACTTAAACTTCCATAAAACAAATTAAAACCTATTGATTATATCGGAATACACGTTTCTTTGTGACTTTTGACACGAATCATATATATATATATATATTTGTTTTTTTACAGTTCATTCTTAAATATAAATTTTCGGCCACTCTGTTTATATTTCTCAAGATGAGCTGTCACGAAATACGTTCTCAAATTATTGATACTGTTTCCAAACCCCCGAAATACGTTTTGAGATTATTGATTCTGTTTCTGAACTCCCGAAATACGTTCTGAAATTGTTGATACTGTTCCTTAGCACACGAAATACGTTCTGAGATTGTTGATACTCTTTCTAAACACCCGAAATACGTTCTGAAATTATTAATACTGCTTCTAAACACACGAAATACGTTCTGAGATTGTTTATACTGTAAATAAACACAAGAAATATGATCTAAGATTGCTAGTACTGTACCTAAACACAGGAAATACGTTCTGAGATTGATGATACTGTTCCTAAACACATAAAATACGTTCTGAAATTGGTGATACTGTTCCTAAACACATAACACACGTTCTGAAATTGTTGATACTGTTCCTTAGCACACGAAATACGTTCTGAGATTGTTGATACTCTTTCTAAACACCCGAAATACGTTCTGAGATTATTAATACTGTTTCAAATAAACGAAATACGTTCTGAGATTGTTAATACTGCTTCTAAACACATGAAATACGTTCTGAGATTGCTTATACTGTAAATAAACACAAGAAATAAGATCTAAGATTGCTAGTACTGTACCTAAACACAGGAAATACATTCTGAGATTGATGATACTGTTGCTAAACACATAAAATATGTTCTGAGATTGATGATATTGTTGCTAAACACATAAAATATGTTCTGAGATTGATGATACTGTTGCTAAACACATAAGATACGTTCTGAGGTTATTGATACTGTTTCTAAGCATACGAAATACGTTCTGAGATTGTTAATACTGTATCTAAACACACGCAATACGTTCTAAGATTGCTGATACTGCCTAAACACAAACATTTAATTACTCAGAAATGGTCTAACACCACTTTTTCTAAGAAACCATGATGACATAAAAATATATACTTGCGATTGGTAGTTATAATCTAATTATAATTAAAGATATAAGTTGAAAATATTTCAAGAAAGCTTGTGGCAATAGGTATTGTAGAGTTCTATGAAGTTAGTTGAGTAGAAAAGTTAGTTAAGGAAAAAGTTTTACCTACAAATGTTCTACCTACAAAAGTTTTACCTACAAATGTTCTACCTACTAAATGAGACAAAAAATAATTTATGTGGCTTATGAGCCCCTATTTTGTGGTGTATTAAACAAAGTGCGATGAAATCTTTAATAAAATAAGAATAATTCTAGTTAGTGAACATTATACACAACTACCTATCAAAGTGTCTTTTTTCATCAAAGTGATCAAGTCTCTAAAGACATAAAATAAACAAAACTAGTTCATTTAATTTATTTCACATTCAGTTTGAAAAACGGTACATTGGTATCGAGAGTAAAAAAAATAACAGAGCAGAACGAGCCTTAAGAATCTTGAAACTTTTACTATAATACTGTATATCTTTTGACTACGCGATCCTCTAAGAAGACTACATTATGCTAGCTCAATATCGAAATAAATAAGAGAAGCGCTACAATGAATAATCGCGAGCTAACGAGGCCTAATTCAGCAGAACTTGAAACATTATCACCAATAAACTAATTAGTTTTTATGTTACTACCGCACTAAGCAATCCTGTACAGTGCTAAGTACACTACTGTAAAACAAACTAGAACAAGGCTTAATTATCATTTCTCAAACATCGTCATTGATAAAAACATCCATAAAAGATGCTGCCCATTAATCATGTTAATCCGAGCTTATATAACGTTTTTATTTTCACTAACTCGATAGTCAAAAAGCCAACAAATAATCGAAGTCAGTACCTTTTTTGAACTCAGCCCGGCATTGCCAGGTGGTTAAGGCGCTCGACTCGCAACCTGAGGGTCGCGGGTTCGAATCCCCGTCACACCAAAGATGCTCGCCCTTTCAAGCGTGGGGGCGTTATAATGTGACGGTCAATCCCACTATTCGTTGGTAAAAGAGTAGCCCAAGAGTTGGCGGTGGGTGGTGATGACTAGCTGCCTTCCCTCTAGTATTATAATGCTAAATTAGGGACGGCTAGCGCAGATAGCTCTCGTGTAGCTTTGCGTATTTTGCGTGTATTTGAAGATACTTCTGTAGAGAACGTGTTGTGTTTTTGGTTACAAGGGAATACCCCCTGCCTCAAAAAAAACAAATCAGATAAAGCATGCATTGCGAAAAAACTTTAATTTCCTTTTGATTTTATTATTATTATTATTTATTTATTTTTACAGATCCATAATAGGAATTAGTTTTGTGAGCTAGCAGGTTCACAATCATGATGTAAAATTTTCATTTTTTATGTTACTTTATATTGGATGGAAGCTCGTCCATTCGACAAAAGTTTGCTCCGTACGCTAAGCCCATTATGTGTGAATATTAGCGGCCGTCGCTAATAAATAGGTTGCGACTAAGCTAATCGATCTATTTTGAACCAGACTTTGGTGCGTGTAGATACTCTTCATTAATACATAAACAAAGCAAAGATACATGATTACGTCACGCTTAAAAGCTGTTGTAGATACTTGGTTGACATAAACAAAGCACGTAGTCTGCCCTAAATATTGTTCTGAAAAACGTTTTTATCAAAACTCTTTTGCTTGACATAAATACGTTTAATTGATAATAGCATTAACGAAGAGGAAGAGACATTAACTAGGCTAAGAAGACTCGAAGACAAGCTTCGGTTTTGACAGACAAGATTGATATTCGCAGAAGCTTTAAGCACTTAAGAAGTTATGTTAGTTTAAACAGCCATTATCGTGTGTACACTATTTAATGAGGATAACCCGTAAATATGAAAACACTTTTTTAAACTCTTGTTTAAGATATATGATCGTAGGTCTATTTATGATAAGAAAAACATATATATATTATAGATTATCATGTTACCAGTACTAACATGATGATGGCTGAACATGTTTTGGAGGTAATCATCATTGTACGATAATAGCAACCCTGAAGATGGTTGTTCAAAATAATCGTATCAGTAAATATGTTTTAAGACTAATTGTACCCCTATGTTCATATAAATATGATTTTTTTAAAACAACCATTATAAAACTCCTTGTACCATTATTAGAGCGTAACCCGAGGGTATTATAGCAGCTCTAATATCCGTATATAGAAAGGATGAAAGAAACCTTAGAGAGATGAGATAAACTGGAGCGGTAGAAAGTTTTATATGTTGGTCACAACAGTAACTGTTAAATGACGAATATTAGCAAAACAAAATTCCCATGTTTCTCATATTTTTCCCATTAATAATTAAACTGAAGAAAAGAAACAAGAAGCTTTTTTTCACGTTGGGTCACAACAACAACAACAGTTAAACTGAAGAAAAGGTAAAAGAAAAGTTTTCCATGTTGGGTCACAACAACAACAGTTAAACTGACAAAAAGGTAAAAGAAACGTTTTCCATGTTGGGTCACAACAACAACAGTTAAACTGAAAAAGGTAAAAGAAACGTTTTCCATGTTGAATCACAACAACAACAGTTAAACTGAAAAAAAGGTAAAAGAAACGTTTTCCATGTTCGGTCACAAAAAACACGAAAATGTGTTAACGGACACGAACCATTTCTGGTAGAACAATGAGAAGTGATATCCTACGGATGTCCAGCGAGTTTTTACCAAAATTAGATCATTTTTGACTAAGTTATAGAGCGAAAATAGTGTGAAAAATCGGTCTACATATTAACAGATAGGGATTTTTTGAATTTTCGTGACCTTGTCGTGATCTTCACCTTTCACCATGACCCTCCAAACACTAATCACTTCTAAGTTTGGTCATAGTTCAAAAGTATACCAGTTTTCGTCCAAATCTATTCGACCGTTTTCGAGATATTTTGGTGACAAACACATAAATTAACACACACAGGTTGAAACACAACCTCCGTCTACCTTCGGTGGCGGAGGCAATAAAAATAAGCTTTAAAGAAATGAAAGGTAATGATTATCAATACAGATCAACAGATATCATCAATACATATCAACAGATCATATAAAACTTCCAGATTTTTGAATACCTTTTCCTATCCTGTTGTCAGATTAAAGTCGTAACACGAGGGCTGACAAAAATACAAAACCCTATAACCCGAGTGCTTTCGAAAGGTGGACTTTTCTACGTCAGTTAGCTCCTGATGAAGGACCACCTATTGAAAGCGCTTGGGTTCCAGTGTTTTGTATTTTTGTCTTGAATTGATTTTCTAAGCTTACGTATTTTTGTAACATCATGGACGTACGAAGAGCTGTCCGTCTTAGTAAGTAACCATCTAGTAATGCACCATAAGCACGTTTTGATCGATTATAAAGTCAATCGTTCATTGAATACTGAGGAGCTTACGTGTGATCCATAAATGATAAAGATAACATCGCAGTAAATAGTAATGTTCGCATAACTCACATAAAATTTAACGTGACCACCTAAAAGCAATTTTCATAAACTCTCTCTCTCTCTTTTGCCATAAATGGAGATGTAATAAATCTTTCATGCAAAAAGTAACAACAGTAGTGACAGCCATAACAATACTCTAAATAAAGTTGTATATTTGTATTAGCGG
Organism: Limulus polyphemus; assembly: GCF_000517525.1. Classification (NCBI taxonomy): domain Eukaryota; kingdom Metazoa; phylum Arthropoda; class Merostomata; order Xiphosura; family Limulidae; genus Limulus; species Limulus polyphemus. The sequence goes on from NW_013666676.1 coordinate 158,422, forward strand.
AAAACTAAACAATGGGCTATCTGTGCTTTGTCCATCACGGGGGATAGAACCCCGGAGCTTAGCGTTATCAGTCCGTAAACTTGCCACTGACCCACTGGGGAATCTACAAGAAAGGCAAGTAAGAGAACAGTATCTACTGTTGAAAAACTAGAATTCTAGAAATAAGATCCAAAAGTTATCACTTGGCTTTATTGAAGAACTTATGTATAATGTAGAACCGGATAAGAAAAGTATCAACCAAAATAAATCGCACGAGAAAAGCTAAACTACCGAATGGTCGTGCAAGTATGTAGTCTAGAATACAAAACGTGGTTGTAACCTTTATTCTTGTCACTCTGTACTCTTTATAGAGCCACGGTAATAAAAGCTTGGTGTGTCATGCGTTTTGGATGGAGAAAGGGATCAACTGGTGATGTGACAGAAAGAAAAATATAAAAGAATGTTAAACTTCACTGGTGAGAAGGTAATACAGTGTTAAACAGTTCAACTGTTATTGTCTCTTCACGGTTATACAGTGTTAAACAGTTCAACTGTTATTGTCTCTTCACGGTTATACAGTGTTAAACAGTTCAACTGTTATTGTCTCTTCACGGTTATACAGTGTTAAACAGTTCAACTGTTATCGTTTCTTCACGGTTATACAGTGTTAAACGGTTCAACCGTTATTGTCTCTTCACGGTAATACAGTGTTAAACGGTTCAACCGTTATTGTCTCTTCACGGTTATACAGTGTTAAACAGTTCAACCATTATCGTCTCTTCACGGTAATACAGTGTTAAACGGTTCAACAGTTATTGTATCTTCACGGTCATACAGTGTTAAACGGTTCAACCGTTATTGTCTCTTCACGGTAATACAGTGTTAAACGGTTCAACCGTTATTGTCTCTTCACGGTAATACAGTGTTAAACAGTTCAACTGTTATCGTTTCTTCACGGTTATACAGTGTTAAACGGTTCAACCGTTATTGTCTCTTCACGGTAATACAGTGTTAAACGGTTCAACCGTTATCGTCTCTTCACGGTTATACAGTGTTAAACGGTTCAACCGTTATCGACTCTTCACGGTAATACAGTGTTAAACGGTTCAACCGTTATCGTCTCTTCACGGTAATACAATGTTAAACGGTTCAACTGTTATTGTCTCTTCACGGTAATACAGTGTTAAACGGTTCAACCGTTATTGTTTCTGTTATCGACTCTTCACGTTATACAGTGTTAAACGGTTCGACCGTTATCATCTCTTCACGGTTATACAGTGTTAAACAGTTCAATCATTATCGTCTCTTCACGATAATATAGTGTTAAACGGTTCAACCGTTATTGTCTCTTCACGGTTATACAGTGTTAAACAGTTCAACCATTATCGTCTCTTCACGGTTATACAGTGTTAAACGGTTCGACCGTTATCATCTCTTCACGGTAATACAGTGTTAAACAGTTCAACCATTATCGTCTCTTCACGGTTATACAGTGTTAAACGGTTCAACCGTTATTGTATCTTCACGGTTATACAGTGTTAAACAGTTTGACCGTTATCGTCTCTGTTATAGTCTCTTCACGGTTGTACAGTGTTAAACGGTTCGACCGTTATCGTCTCTTCACGGTAATACAGTGTTAAACTGTTCAACCATTATCGACTCTTCACTGTTATACAGTGTTAAACGGTTCGACCGTTATCGTCTCTTCCCGGTAATATAGTGTTAAACGGTTCAACCGTTATCGACTCTTCACGGTTATA
>NW_013666676.1:160946-170020 GCF_000517525.1 Limulus polyphemus
AAACGGTTCGACCGTTATCGTCTCTTCACGGTAATACAGTGTTAAACTGTTCAACCATTATCGACTCTTCACGGTTATACAGTGTTAAACGGTTCGACCGTTATCGTCTCTTCACGGTTATACAGTGTTAAACGGCTCAACCGTTATCGACTCTTCATGGTCATACAGTGTTAAACGGTTCGACCGTTATCGTCTCTTCACGGTAATACAGTGTTAAACGGTTCAACCATTATCGTCTCTTCACGGTTATACAATGTTAAACAGTTCAACCATTATCGTCTCTTCATGGTTATACAGTGTTAAACAGTTCAACCATTATCGTCTCTTCACGGTTATAGAGTGTTAAACAGTTCAACCGTTATCGTCTCTTCACTTTATCCTGTATGGCGTTTCCTGTAAAGTGTTTTGTCAGTAACAACAAAGTGGGGATCGGATTTAGAGGCGTAGCTTTTCTCTTAAGAAAGCATGATAGTGGGCAAATTCGTGAAATAAGAAATTATAGTATGTGTCAAAAAGCTTTTATTATATACGGTATGAATACTGTTTTCACTTCAAGTAAAATATTTTAAATTGTTACTTTACATTTTAATATTTCGTTCTCCAGTAGGGTTTATGCTCCAAATCCCAGTAATAAGTCTTTTTGTCAATAAACCTGCTTCTATTCAGAGAGCAGACGGTTTCTAAAAAACTTACAGACTGTTCAGAATTATTGTTATTAACCCCAAGTTCAACAGCGTTTTGGTGTATCTTCAAATGATTTGAGAGGTATTTTTAAAAGATAATTCACCCATGATGTTATTGTACGAATTGTGAAACGTACAACTGTCTCTCTCTGTTTTTTCCTCAATTTTACAGTTATGGAGTTTCACCAAGTACCAACGGTTTCAAGTATAATTTTATTTGAGGACTTATTTGAAAAAGTTGAAATGTTAGGTATATTTTTTGACACAAGAAAGTCAACTATCTCTCGGGACACTTGATTTGAACGTTTATTCATGGCACTATTGTGAATTTATCTTGATATATGGCACGGATTTTCTCATTTATACAAGCCCCCCAGTGGCACAGCGGTATGTCTGCGGACTTACAATGCTAGAATCCGGGTTTCGATAGCCCATTGTGTAGCTTTGTGCTTAATTACAAACAAACATTTATACAACTTTTTAATGCAGCTCAGTCACATTCAAAGAACGATATTAATCTAGAAACCGTCTTTGCACTAGAGCAAAGACTTTTGGAAGCACATTCATTACGAGAATGGAAAATTACCAAAATTTGATTTCATTTAGTTCATCATAAAGTCAGTCTTGTACATATTTTAGTTGTAAACTTTAGAATTCACTAATGTACGGTTATTTGTAAGAAATGTTATTTCCTTGGGAATTTATTATATTACTATAGGCCATGTGGTACCAACAGATCATTTTAAGACAATGTGAAATAAACACGTAAAACCTCCTAGTTGTGCACAACTATATGGTCAAGTTTAATTCATGACTAAAATGCAGAAATTGGTATATTCATCTATTCTATTCGGAGTTCTGTGTGCGTAGGTGCCTCACTGAACAATTTCCTTATGCTGAAGTTGGCAGGTGGTCGAAATATCGTACATCAAAAGTTATCGGAAAGCAGTTAAACACTAAAATTCTCTAACTTTCCTCTCGTTTTGTTTCCAGTTACAATTAATTCATGTATAACTCAAATATCATTTGGATTTAAGTAACTTTACAGAAATACAGAACTTTGTTCCAAATATCTGACAAACAAGGTCTCTAATAATGTTAAAGATACAGTTTCCTTTTCAAGGTGTATTTCAGTGACGTCACTGAAAACATTTTGGCTATTTTATGAACACCGAATCTTAGTAAGCTACAAGCTTGAATTGAAAGGTGGATAGTTAATGTCTTGCTTAACACTAGCTAACAGCTCAAGTTCAAAACACAGGGTTACCACAAATTATATAACTGAAATTTACTCGTGTTACAAAAACAAAGGGGCCGTGGATGATGTTACTATGGTTATTAAAGCTCTGTTAGATCAACAGTTGTTCATTGCAGCATACATGAAACGTCATGGCAATGAGAAAACAAAGGGGCTGTGGATGATGTTACTATGGTTATCAGAGCTCTGTTAGATCAACAGTTGTTCATTGCAGCATACATGAAACGTCATGGCAATGTGAAAACAAAGGGGCAGTGGATGATGTTACTATGGTTATCAGAGCTCTGTTAGATCAACAGTTGTTCATTGCAGCATACATGAAACGTCATGGCAATGAGACGCTTTCCCGACAGGAGTTTGTACACGTTCACAAACAATTGTGAGTAAAGTTGTTAACATAATTTCCGGAAGCCTGTACCTAGCTCATAAAATCTATTGTTACCATTGCAACAGGTGTAAGCCTGTTTTATAGCTCTCTTTTATCAAGATTGAGTAAGATTAGCTTTGATTTAAAGCTCAAATTAAGTAATTTATACGTTTAACCCAACAAAGTTCAAACAAACCTTTGCATTACGTTCAGAATATGATCCCACCGTGCATAACCTAAAATGAAATGCAAATATTGGAAAAGTGTCAATTTGCTTACACGGCTGTCTCATATTCTTCGTATTTCTAAAACCTCTTGGTATTATGTAAATGCAGGTTTTAAATTACTCCATACTTATCTGCTTGTTCGTAAGATAATGAGAATGTTACAAGGAACTTTTAGTACACTCGGAAACAGGAGGCATTTTACATTAGAGGTTGTCTAGCGAAGTGAATACATGTAAACGAACTCCCCGCACTTGACGACTATTCTACAATTTCAGTACATACTGGAAAGTTATTTTTTTTATCGTCACCTAAAAATTGTCACATAGACTAACTAACAATTTCACTGTGCACGTTTTATAATTTTCTATTTTTTTTCTCTATTTCGAATTATTTCAAACACTAATGGAAAGTACTAGAAAGTAAATAGTGTGGTACTTTTTAACAAGTTTCGGGCTGTGGATCGAATGGTCCGAAGTTATCTACTGATAATGCTTCACACTTTTAACTATGCCTTCCCAGTGGCCAGCGGCAAAAGATTTAGGTAATACCTCACCATTTAGATCAAGTGCGCAGAAGGCGCTTTTTTTTAGGTTCCAAGTTTGATAAGAAAGTGAATATGTGACTGACTTTTGAAACAAATAGGCTATTATTGTTTGGAAAAGTTACCCAATGAGTTATCTGCGTTCTTCTCACCACAGGGAATCAAACCTCGGATCCCACGTGGGGACTGAACTAATATTAAAGTAGTAGCGAAGTATAGAACAGCATGGCTTACCGAGTATTTCTACGAATGGTATTCTAAGTACTGGTGTTTATCAAATGGATAAATCTATCAATTGCTTTAATACACATAAATGATTGTTGTAGTATATGAGACTTAGCAAGTGTTACCTTTCTATTTTAGCATGTCATCTACAACTTTCGTATAAAAATGGTTATGGTATGTGAATAATTTACTAGTGTCCTAGAAACCTATTATCACTTAAGTTCTCTCACAGATGAGGTTTCTTCAAGGTTAAATACACTACACTGTTAAATACACTGTAGTAAAGACAACTGTGTAGTGTTTTTAGTGACACGCCTGGTATAGCCTGGTGTCTAGGGCACTTGACTCGCAAACTGCGGATCGCGGAATCGAAGCACGTCGTCAAACATGCTCGTCCTTGCAGCCGTGGGAGCGTTAGAATATGACGGTCAACCCCATTATTTGTTGCTAACGAGTAGTCCAAGAGTTGACGGTGGCTGGTGTTGACTAGTTGCCTTTCCTGAAGTATATAATTCAAAAATTTTGGATGGCTATCACAGATAGATCGTCCTTGAGTAGCTCTGCGCAAAATTTCAACAAAAACGAGTGTTTAGTGACATGTAGAGGATTTGTCCTCCCAATTTCTCCATACTGAATCACCAGACACTTGGATAACGCATTCTCTCTGAGGAAGTCGTTTTGTACCCTCCCTCCAAGTCTCATATAGACTTTTCTTCAGATCTTATGGATAAGACACCAAAGAATAACGTTGTCTTGCTTATTGTACACTTATCAACTTTGATTTGGTTTGAGTGCAAATAAATATCACTTTGCACCGTGTTTAGTCTTTTTTTCTACTCAGTCAGTAGCAAAAATTTAGTTTACTTCCATGATACATTGTCTGCCTTTCCTCCTGTTACCTGCCCTTGCTTTTCTTGCCTGCTTCCCAGTGGCAGAGCGGTATGACTGTGGACTTACGACGCTAGAAACCGGGTTTCGATATCCGTGGTGGGTAGAACACAGCTAGCTCTTTGTGTAGCTTTGTACTTAACTACAAAGAAACAACCAGTTGTCTTGCCTAGATAATAAGGTATTCAGTGCACCACTTAAAGTTTGCCGTGAAAATGTTATTAAAGAATATTAGCTAAATACTTGGAAAATTAAATGTTAGAATTTGGTGTGAAATTGTTAAATAATGTTAGCTAAATACTCAGAAAATAAAATGTTCTCTGAAAATAAAAAATAAATCAAAACCATGACGTAGGTGACGACGAATAGAAAAAAAATAATAACTCATCTAAATGACGTTTGTATTTTGACGTTATTCAACACTCACGTCATAATAAGTGACGTACCTGAGATTTTGATGACGTACTGCCTTTACATCGGTGATATTTTGAAGCCTGCAGCTATCACAAAGAGAATCTTTTTATTATTTTCGGATTTTATTTGTTTGTTTTGTTTAACTTCATGCAAAGCAACTCGAGAGCTTATATGCACTAACCTACCCTAATTTAGAAAAGACTGATTAGAAGGAAGGCAGCTAGTCAACACCACACCCACCGTCAACTCTTAGTTTACGAATAGGTGGATTGACCATCACATTATAACGGCTTCCACGGCTGAAATGGCGACCATACTCGGTGACGGGATTCGAACTCACAGATTATGAGTTGAGTGCCCTAGCCACAAGGTCATGCTAGGCCTAGTTTTAGACCTTGTCTAGAAAAAGTTGTTTTGTAAAACAATAATGCAGTGTTACTTTAATCAGGATCCTTTAGTATCCGTAAATAACTGATTAACAATAATGCAGTGTTGCTTTGGTGAGGATCCTTTAGTATCCGTAAATAACTGATTAACAATAATGTAGTGTTGCTTTAATCAGGATCCTTTAGTATCCGTAAATAACTGATTAACAATAATGCAGTGTTGCTTTAATCAGGATCCTTTAGTATCCGTAAATAACTGATTAAGTCTAATTACAAATCAATTGTTTTCAGATAAATGCTTCAACTCTGCTGTTTTTTTCGTTTTTTAATTTAAAGAGATTCTTGAGATTGAGTATCTCAAAGTAAAAAGAAAAAGAGTACTCGTATATGTGTACTAAATTAATGCAGTCATTCACAATCCATGACCAGTATGGTCATGGCAGAAGCCCAAAGAAATTACATAAAATATCCACAGAATTAAGTGGAAGTTAAGATTTAGGAAAAGACATGGCTATGGAACCCGTGTCTTACCTTTTTTTTCTGTTTAGTTCATTTGGGGTGATTTGTAGAGCTTCCAATATGAAAGGCATTTGATTAGTTAATTTGCGATGATTTGTACGAATGCCTTTCATTTCGGAAGCTCTACAAATCATCCTAGATCAACTAATCAAATGACTTTCATTTTGGAAGCTCTACAAATCATCCTAGATCCACTAATCGAATGCCTTTCATTTTGGAAGCTCTACAAATCATCCTAGATCAACTAATCAAATGCCTTTCAGCTCTACAAATCATCCTAGATCAACTAATCATCCGAAATGAAAGGCATTTGGTTAGTTGATCTAGGATGATTTGTAGAGCTTCCAAAATGAAAGGCATTTGATTAGTTAATTTGGGATGATTTGTAGAGCATCCGAAATGAAAGGCATTTGATTAGTTGATCTAGGATGATTTGTAGAGCATTTGAAATGAAAGGTATTTGATTAGTTAATTTGGGATGATTTGTAGAGTATCCGAAATGAAAGGCTTTTAGTAAACAGTGTTTTCTCATCTCTTCAGTGCATACCAATTTCTGTTTTGGGTGAGGGCGAGCATGGCCTGGTGATTAACATGACCATACTATAAATATGTGGGTTCGTGGTTTGCAGCCAATTGCCGCAAAATGCGCTTGATATTTGGGACACATTAATGCGTTATAAGTGTGATAGTCAAATCACGCTATCGGGTCAGATAAAAGTAGTTTCACAGTTGTTTTCTCTCTAATCTTGCAGTTCAAAATTAAAGATGGCTATGCGTATGTTGCTCTCTGCGTATCTTTGCACGAAACTGAAACAAACAGATTATTTCCGTTATTCGTTAATTTTTTTTGTTATTTTTCCTTGAGAAATAGTTAGAAAAAATTTCATTTTATTTTTCTATATAGAAGTATGGTATCACCCGTTGTTTTCATTCAATTTAATGATATTTTATTATTTAGTTTTGATACAATAAACTCATATTCTCAGTCATCAAGTATTTAAAACAAGACAGATTTCAAAGCACTATTATTATCTAATCTAGCCTCGTTATAGAAATATCATTTATTGCTCGTATGATCTCAGATATTGATATCAACTAAGATAGTCATGTTCTTATAAAGGTGTAACTCGGGTAAGCTATGACTTCACTTTCGATATCAACGTTCTCTACATACCATTATAAATATTATAGTTACTAGAGAACTTTTGAATGCTCCCATGAATGTATGTTTGTATTAGACATAATACGTTGCCGAGTATTATTTTTATATTTGATTTAGCCTAGATATTAATAATACTGTAATCATATATTTATATATATATACAGTTGCGTTGATAGCTTTGCCGTCATCATTACTCTGATCTAACATAGCCATATTTTAAATCAATAAGTCAACCTCAGTCACTGTATAATTATACTGTTATTATGTTTTCATTGTTGTGATTCAATATTGACATTACTTCATCCATTCGTTACTGCCAACATCTTCGTCACATTCCCAATCATTGTTGTAATTCAATACTTTCACAGTTTCAATCAATAAGTCAACCCTGTAGTCTAATCACTGTCTAATTATACTGTTCATATATTTTCATTGTTGTAATTCAATGCAGTCATATTTCACTATGAGTTTTAGCCAATTTCTCAATAAGTGTAAAATATCTAATAATACGCTCGTACAGCATTCTGAGATCAGTTGTTGACATTCAAGTTAGTCACACCCTTTTCACTGTCAAATACAGATATATTTTCAGTCACTAATATCATGAAACATCATTTTTTCCTTATTATAACCACGTTCTCAGTCACTAATTCAACATAGCTGTGTTCTCAGGCGGTACCAAATCTCAACGCTACCATTTCCTTAAGCATTATAAACAAAACACAACTACGTTCTCAAGCATTTTTTTCGCAAGTTTGTTTCCTTTTTATGTTCTGGTAATAGATACCCAAATTCATAACTATTGCTAACACTTTAGATTGTCACGTTCTCGTAAACAGTCCATCTCCATCCCCCCTCAAACAGCTTCTCCAAACAAATTGAGTTTGATGTCACTGTTAACCTTTTTTATATCCCAGAGTTATTGATGGTCTCAGAATTCCGTAAGTTTGATATGGATGAGCTTTGGAACATATAATAAGGTTGAAGGCTAACAATCATATGCCTTTCGGCATGATTGGAGATCATAGGCCAAAGATGCCACAGGAAATTACTGTCTGTCAGTAAAAGCTGCTCGTGAATGTTTCCATTATCCAAAAATAAACTACATTATGATTGACCTCCAAGATCATCTTTCATGAACTAACATTCTTCCAGTAGTATTGAAATACATGGTGGACCATAAGTAAACTCAACCATTTAATGAACCAATGGTTTATTTAATCAGGTGTGTAATACAAAATATAGTGTTTAGTGTCCTCCTACTACAATCAATCACAAAAAAAGCGATTGAGCAAGTTTGGTTTAATTTTACTGACACTTTCCTTTCTCAAAGCAAGTATTCTAAATGTTCACCTTCTGATTTATACCTTGTAGCACACTTTTTAGTTCCTAAAAATCGTAAAAATTACTTGCTCTCTTTGACCCATTTCGGTAGTTACCAAATGCAACCATCAACTGGTACTAATAAACAAACATGAATTAAGAAACTCTAATAAAAAATTAATGAGCTGAAAAAAATAAAAACACCTTCATTAAAGCTTCTCATGTCTCATCTTGTATTTTGTCGCTGGTAAACTTTTAAGAGATTTGCTCCAAAGTTCAATTAATGAGATTTTTTTTTCTCTTAAGCAACTGGGATTCTTACTTCATCAAAACAAGCAATATTATTACTAATCTTACCACATTTGATATGATATCCTTACATTCCCAACTAGATCTTAAGAAAATAAAAGTACTGAGAAAAGTAAAGAGATATTGGAAGTAAATGAAGTAAAAGATGTTCCCAGAAGTAAAATGTTCCATGTTCGGAGCTCCCTGGCGTTCTCCCAGAAGCAGAGAATTCCATTATTAACAAGTTCGTCATATCATTCCTCAATCCAACTATTCTTTGTTAATAATTTCGTCATATTATTACCGAAGCAGATAGTTCCAGTGTTACAAAGGTCGTCACATTATTTCTCAATCCAACTATTATTTTGTTAATTTCGTCATATTATCACCGAAGAAGATAGTTCCAGTGTTACAAAGATCGTCACATTATTTCTCAATCCAACTATTATTTTGTTAATTTTGTCATATTATTACCGAAGCAGATAGTTCCAGTGTTACAAAGTTCGTCACATTATTTCTCAATCCAACTATTCTTTTGTTAATTTCGTCATATTATTACCGAAGCAGATAGTTCCAGTGCTACAAAGATCGTCACATTATTCCTCAATCCAACTATTATTTTGTTAATTTCGTCATATTATTACCGAAGCAGATAGTTCCAGTGTTACAAAGGTCGTCACATTATTTCTCAATTTAAGTTTTCCATTGTTAATAATTTGCCACGCTATTACCGAAGCAGATAGTTTGAAAAATAATTTAACAAAATTATTAACAGTGGGTTCAATTAAAGTAT
>NW_013666676.1:170975-173066 GCF_000517525.1 Limulus polyphemus
TGGTAAAAGAGTAGCCCAAGAGTTGGCGGTAAGTGATGATGACTAGCTGTCTTCCCTTACACTGCTAAATTAGTGACGGCTAGTGCAGACAGCCCTCGTGTAGCTTTACATGAAATTCAAAGTAAACTACACAAACTTTCTGGAAACAAAGAACTCCAGTCAAGAACTACTTTCCTGAAGCAGAGTACTTCAAATCTAGTAAGTTAATTACTGATTCCTGCACCAGAGAACACCACTGTCAATTAATCAAGGAGAACTTTTCTCAAAGAATAAATACTCCAGCGCTAGTAAGTAAATTTCCTGAAGAGTAGTACTTCACAAGTAAGAGGTTAATTATTACTTTCCTGAAGGGCAGTACTTCACAACTAAGAGGTTAATTACTACTTTTTTGAAGGGTAGTACTTAACAACTAAGAGGTTAATTACTACTTTTCTGAAGGGTACTACTTCACAACTAAGAGGTTAATTGCTAATTTCCTGAAGGATAGTACTACACTACTAAGAGGTTAATTATTACTTTCCTGAAGGGTAGTACTTCCCAACTAAGAGGTTAATTACTTTACAAGTAAGAGATTAATTGCTACTATCCTAAAGGGTAGTACTCCACAGCTAACAAGTTAATTACTAACTAATTTCTTGAAGCGAATTACTTCATTGCTAACAGGTCAATCACCATTTTGCTGAAGCGGAGTAATCTAGTGGGAATAAGTCCCTCATACTTTTCTGGAAAATCGATACTTACTGGAACTCTAATGGAACCATATATATATAAGAAAATCTTATTACATTAAAATGTTTGTATTCGTTTTTTCGCACATGAGCAACGTTCTATTATATACGTAATTGTTGAAGTAACTAGAAATTACCACAAATTTTATCATTTGTAAAAGTACAAACTGTAACATGATTGGTGAATGAAAGTAGGCCAATAAACGAGGATTGTTTAAACTGTCTTGATTATTTTTCGCCTATATAAACTAAGGATTTATATTTAATGTAATATACCAGATACGTATAGCATCATCTTTCTAGACTTGAACTCAAGGTAATTAGCTAGGTTCAGATAATATTATTTTTATATTACAACAATGAGTTCTTTGCTCAAGTCTCAAATAAAGGTTCTTGTCAGAGTTAATTTCAGGAAAAATTTCAACTGGCTGTTTTTCTTTACATAACATTCCACTTGAAATAATTATTTCATTCTTCGGATCTCAATATAACGCGTGACGTCATACAAGGATGGTAACCAGATTTTCGTTCGGCTGCCACTGCATTGAAATATGGAGTTATTTTTTAATATTTAACGACGTGCTCGATATGTCTTATACAACCAAACGTTAGACCAGATTTTCGTTCGGCTGCCACTGCATTGAAATATGGAGTTATTTTTTAATATTTAACGACGTGCTCGATATGTCTTATAAAAAATCTGGTCTAACGTTTGGTTGGGTTATAAAAGTTGGTCTTTTTTTTTCAGTTGCAACCAACCCACGAATGTGTGTTCCATGTCTGAACTTAAGTGTTGAGTTTTGAAAGGATTTGCTAAACCTTTCAGTTCAAATTGACGTGACACTTAAGCACTAATACATATATGTAGATATGAATACACGTTACGGGTGTTTTGGATTTTGTATATGTTCACCAGTCTTCATTAGCATGTATATTCTTTAAAGTTAGGGTAAGAAATCCGCATCGTACTCTCCTACTTATGACACTAGAACTTCACGATAATTGATTGTATACGTAATGATCTCTAATGGATACCATGAAATTGATTTACACTACTCATAAAATCATATATGTTATGCTCCTTACTTTTTCGCTTCACGTAACTAAGATTTTTTTGTAATTAATTAGTATAAGCAGGAGAAGTGTTTTTTGTTGTTATTTTTCAAAAAATATTATGATCATATTTCTCCATATTTCGTGTCTGGTATTAACATGCAAGTTGTTGCTTTAAAAATCCCCACCACCATTTGTCAGTAACGGATATATCTAGCATTAGCTTAATGTTTATCAATCACCACCTTCACTTGTCAGTAACGGATATATCTAGCATTAGCTTAATGTTTATCAATCACCACCTTCACTT
>NW_013666676.1:173903-190513 GCF_000517525.1 Limulus polyphemus
CAAATCACCACCACTACTTGTCAGTAACAGATATATCTAGTATTAGCTTAATGTTTAAAAATCACCACCACTACTTGTCAGTAACGCATATATTTAGCATTAGCTTAATGTTTAAAAATCACCACCACCATTTGTCAGTAACGGATATATATCTAGCATTAGCTTAATGTTTACAAATCACCACCACTACTTGTCAGTAACAGATATATCTAGTATTAGCTTAATGTTTAAAAATCACCACCACTACTTGTCAGTAACGGATATATATCTAGCATTAGCTTAATGTTTAACAATCACCACCACTACTTGTCAGTAACAGATATATCTAGTATTAGCTTAATGTTTAAAAATCACCACCACTACTTGTCAGTAACAGATATATCTAGCTTAATACGCAAACTTTATTTGAGATTCAAGACCAGTATTTTACTGCGAAACTTTTATTTACAAATTCAGATATGTGAAATACTAGCTTCACAGTATATTAATTTCCAGTATCAGTTGTTAACGTTTAATAACGTTTTATTGCATAAATCCTATATAATATAATGCTCATATTTTCTAAGACTAACATGAAGAAAAAATATATATTATTCAGTATTAGCAGTAAAACATTTACTAATAATTAGCTGTATTTCATATTTGTTCTTTATAGTTATATTTGTACTTTATCTAAGTATTTAAAATGTTTTTTATACTATTAAGTAGATTTAGTTGTTAATTTTGTAGCGCAAAGCTACGCAATGGCTATCTGGTCCACAACGGAGAAACGATCCCCAGATTTGAACTAACCTTTGACCCAACATGTGACGATTATGAACTGAATTGTATTTAATGTTATTCATCATTTATACTAGCTTAAAAACTAATACTATAAATGGGGACGAGGGCCGCCCCTTTTACTATTTTGAGCCATAGCACAGGAACCTTTTGTCTGAAGAAGGTACCCGTGCTATGCGCGGCTTTAAATGTCACTTTCATTTTGGCACCGGCTGCATATATTTTGCTACTGACGTCTTAGCTCATTTGAGCCCTCATTCGAGGAATTAAGGCGGTAGATTTAAAATGGTTACCAAATTCGAACTTTGATCCTATCGGTTGTCCCTTGAAATTCGATGTTTAAGCAGGCCCCTTGGCTTTCTCTAGTACATTTCAACGAAAGTATTGAAGCCAGCCCTTGACAACAATACGTGACACTAGACAGAAAGGCTGAAAACTTCGCTTTATATATATAGATAGATATTATTCTATAACTTAGATATTGAAAATGTTGGTTTTCTTATGAGGTAACTAATATTGAAGTCTTACATGGTCATTATAAAATTATCTAAATGTTTATATTAGTATATTGTTTTCTAAGGCTTTATCTTTACTATTTCAATATTATTAATCGTAAAAAAAGGAAATGTACAAAGCAGCGTTGCGGTTGTGATCAAGTAAAGATCAAGCAAAGGCCTATTATGAAGCTATAGGAGGATATGTGAAACTCTTTAAACAAATCCAAGAATAGTTATCAGGTCTTCCTCGGGTTTCTTACCATTGATTAGTTTGTTCTACGTAAGCATTAAAACTAAATCTTCAATAACCCTATTCATGTAAAGCACTGTTGATGAAGAGGTATGATTAAATGAAGGACAAAATCAAAGTTTCTGTACACTGACGCAGAGATTAAATATAAATATATATATAAACTTTTGAAAATCGTTTCGTTATAAACGTGATTATATCGTCAGTCTTGACCTTACAAAAGTATTTCATTTTCCATGCCTACTAATATCGGCAGTTTGTGTTTTCAAACGTAACTTGATATTCAATCTTTGGTTTCTAAACGCAATTATTTCTTCGGTCTTTGGTTTCTAAACGCAATTATTTCTTCGGTTTTTGGTTTCTAAATGCAATTATTTCTTCGGTTTTTGGTTTCTAAACGCAATTATTTCTTCGGTCTTTGGTTTCTAAACGCAATTATTTCTTCGGTCTTTGGTTTCTAAACGCAATTATTTCTCAATTTTTGGTTTGTAAACGCAATTATTTCTCAATCTTTGGTTTGTAAACGCAATTATTTCTTCCGTCTTTGGTTTGTAAACGCAATTATTTCTTCCGTCTTTGGTTTCTAAACGCAATTATTTCTTCGGTCTTTGGTTTCTAAACGCAATTATTTCTTCGGTCTTTGGTTTCTAAACGCAATTATTTCTTCGGTCTTTGGTTTCTAAACGCAATTATTTCTTCGGTCTTTGGTTTCTAAACGCAATTATTTCTTCAGTCTTCATTTTATATGCTTTGCTATATAGCCAGCTTTTTATCTACTAAATCAACAGTAAGCAGTCACGTACTCTTTATATAAGCGTTTCTATATAACTTACATTATTATCAACGTTTACTATGAAGTCAATGACAAGCTGTAACGAGTTACTCAACGTTGAAATTTAGTTGTTTTATCAAACTGGAAATTTAATTAATTATCTTTATTGTTTACATTTATTGGTATTAATTTCTGCTGAATTTTTCGTAGTTTTATTCGAAAATAAAATAGATATATATTTTTTGTAACTCTTCCGAAATTTGTTCATTTTACCACGAACTGGTCCTATGAGGGACTTCAGTTTCTCTCTTCAGGCGGATCTCATTCGCGTTGCCTACTCCAGTGACTTATCAAGCGCCGGCTTTGCTAACTGGGTAGCCTGTATCACGTGACAATTTCCGTGCTGCTGCCGCACGATGAAAATGCTTCTACTGCAATCAGAAGAGACTTGACACTCACCAAAGCTTGATAGAGTTAAGAGACACCACTGAAGAATGAACATAGAATCCTGCCGTCAGCAAAATAGAACATCTAGGAGAAATCTGCTTACTTCTCTGGTAGTCCGTGCTCCAGCCTCTGATAGTGACTGACAACGCAGCATTGAGTAGAGCTTTCAGATCAGAGTTGGACGCTAAGATTAACCTTAAGATTTTCTTCGGGATTTCTTCGTGATATCTGTTGTTCGGTTCTGTCAGTGAGTATTATTTGTCAGGCCTAAATATACCGCTATGTCCTACAGAGAAAGTCGACCCACGGTCGTGGCCAATGGAAAGGGAAGACCGTGGGCTTTGTGTGTCACAAATGTCGGTAAAATCGCTGGAGTTTTTCTCTGTTTGTTCGCACTTAACAAATACGTAGAAGGAGGTAAGTTACTGTAATATAATGTTGTCAGTCTTTCACACAAGCTAAATACATATATATATATACGTTTATTATGGTATAAAGTTTACAATGTATCAAAAACACGCTCGTGTTGGAATGTTTGAAATAATTATGAGTATTTTTACTTTTAGTTTCATAAATATATGTTTTTAAAAATTAATGTTGTATTAAAGCTCTTACGTCAGATCACATAAATATGTTCATTTTAAATTAGCTTCGACTCAAAGATCACTGCATGTTCCCGATAACTGAGAATAGCATTTTTATTCTAAAAGGTTAAGAAAAATTAAAGTAGTTTTATGTGCTCGTGTCTCTAATTTATATATCACACGCGTGAATTATTCAAGATTTTATTAAAACATACTGTTAATGTAACAAAAATGAAGAACAAGACGGTAGTTTCTAAACTGTGTCGGTTTCAAAGCATTGTTATCACATTGAAATATCAAGTGTTAGTTTCAAAGCATTGTTATCACATTGAAATATCAAGTGTTAGTTTCAAAGCATTGTTATCACATTGAAATATCAAGTGTTAGTTTCAAAGCATTGTTATCACATTGAAATATCCAAAAGATAAACATAGGATAGTATAATAGGGTAAGAGAGATTATGTAAAGCTATCCGTTATCAACTATTGTTTTTCTTGTTTTTTTGGTGTTATACAAATGTGTTTGTTTGTTTGTAGTTAAGCACAAAGCTGCAGACTGGGCTATCTGTGATGTGCCCACCACAGGTATCGAAGCCTTGTTTCTAGCGTTATAAGTCTGCAGATTTATCACTGTGCCCTTGGTGGGCTATACAAATGGGCTAATAGCGTAAGTAAGTACTACCAAGGTTCTGAAACGCTGTTGTTGTTGACGGGCTTTAAGGGAGGAGGAGGAGGGGAGCAACGTTATATTCACGGTTAAAGTTTTGATTTCTTTTACGTCATAATCAGTTGAGGGTTTCCTGTTTAACGTATTTCAAGTTTAGGGTAACGTCACTGGAAAAGTACATTCCTTTATATATATTTGTTAACATATTAAAACTTTGTTTCATTGTGGCAGGAAGTCTTTTTTTTTTTTCGAATCTGCTACCTAAAGTATAATTAGGAATAGAAATGGCGTGACAAGAGTCTTTAACTGTTTTTAGTTCTTGAAATTTTTGGAAATCAAAATTTTAATCATTAGTGACACACAACCGTAAGTAGCAACATGTACGATAGATAAAATTACCGGTAAGATACAGTGTCTATTATATTACTAAAGAAACACACGTACTATCCATTACTATCTAATGCACGCTAACTTCAAGATAGTTATTGTTCAATTAGAGACGTGTCTGTTGTTATTAGTTACCGTTATTATTGTAGGTCATCTGTTACAATACGTTATCATTGTTATCGTAAGTAATCTGTTGCTATTAGTTCCCAACAAAGGCACTTTCACATAACAGTTACAGAGATCGTGACAATATAAGTTAATAGTACTACAGAGAGACTCATTTTCTACTCTCTAACAAAAATCACTTACAGAACCAGGAAGACTTATATATTCCGAAAAGTCCGAGTAACGATGAAAGCCTGCTGAGTTAGGCTGATCGTTTTCTATACGTAGATCAATAGCCACCGACGAAATTAATAAAACAGGAGAAAACCTACGTTAGGTATGTTAATCCTTAATTTATTTATCACGTATACGAACGTTTAACATATAAGTTGATTAATACGAGCATTTATACAACAAATGTCAATGAGTTAATTAGTAAGGCGAACTTTACCGATTCTTGTTTTCTCTACATTTAAGATAAACTTTGGTTTTAGAAATTAATAAATTATTCTGTGTGACCGTAAGATTAAAAGAGTTGATGTTAAGTCATATTGCAAACACGTAACATTTCAAAACGTTTGTAGATCAATTTGTTCAAATCCTCACGATGTATTTTCGAAATTAACCCTATTTTAATAAGCTGCAGAATAACACCAAACACTGTTCACTTGATATTTATATGGTTTTGATTTTATTTTTACTGAGTTATCATTAAATGCCAGGCAATCTGAGGGTTGCGGGTTGGAATCCCCGTCCCACCAAACATGCTCGCCCTTTCAGTCGTGGGGCGTTGTAATGTGAGGGTCAATCCCACTATTCGTTGGTAAAAGAGTAGCCCAAGATGGTGATGACTAGCTGCTTCCCCTCTAGTCTTACACTGCTAAATTAGGGACGGCTAGCGCAGATAGCCCTCGTGTAGCTTTGCGCGAAATTTAAAAACAAACAAACAAATTAAATGCCAATTGAATTGTTGTTGTGAAGGGAATCCTTTGAAGTGGAGCACATTAAACGTTAACTGAAAACTTCTATTTTTCCTTGTGTTTTGGTATTAATAATAAACTTCCTTTATTTTTCAGAGAGTTGGTCGCTATAAAAAAAAAGGCTTTTTGGTACAATGACTCAAAAACTACATAATGTGTAACATTAAGGTGGAAAATACAAAATGAAGTTAAGAATAATTTATTTGTAGAAATTTATAAGATAAGAAATCATTTGATAAAAATATAGCTAAGTTATTTTTGAATATATAAATGCGATCTGTTTTTTTTTACTTAGCTAATAGCTCCAAACAGTAAAAACAAAACCAAAAACTTACAGTTAACAAACCAACGTAGAAAATGTTTGTGTAGCAGTAAACAGTTGACTGAATATTAGTGTTATAAAATATTGTCCATAATGACGTTCAAGACACATAATTGTCTCGTTATTCTTAGTGATTAAATGTTGCCTGGTTTCTGAACATTGCTTGTGGAACTATAAAACCTTTTTTTAAAAAGCAAACTGGGATATTGAATAAATAAAATAACAAAATTGTACTTTCCTGGTATGCAAACACAGTAAATGTTTCTATTACGCTCTTTCTCAGACTTAATGTTTACGCGTTATTGCCACAGATTCTTGAGTTTCACTCATTTTCAGATTATTTTGTTTTGCGTGTCAGTTTCCTTTCTTATTGTTTTGGATTTTACATATCAACATGCCTTTTCTGTTAATATTGTAAAACGTACTGTTGAATGACTTATTTTGTCTATTTCCATTAAACATTAACGCAAGGCACTAGTAGTATAAAATAACGCATTAGCAGTGTAAGTCGTAGCTACTGTGAAGCGTGGCCAAGATAGGAAGTCAGAGACCTCTCGTGGCGCTCGACAATAAAAAAAAAGTAAAATAAATAATGATATTAAAACTGTTTTGTACTAGCAAACCTACCCTTTTAATAATGTATTTTAGATAGCAGGTTAAGAAAAACCAAAGACTGTACTTTAATTGAGTATACAAACGCTTTAATTTGTTGAAAACCAGAAATTTATTGTCTAATTTTTTCCCGAATTTTAAGAAAAGACAAACAAAGGCATATAAATATTATTATTTTATTTATATAGACAACGACTAATTTATAGCAAATTCAAAACATCTGTACTCATTACGTTTTAAAACGAGCTTATTGGTGCATGAAATCGCCTTCAGTGTCGGAAACCGTACACCAGAATTATGTGAAACGTTGGTTGATGGGTCAGCCGTTTGATATTTGGGTTTATTGAAGCTTCATCTTTAAAGAAACGCTGATAAAAAATGTATATGCAGATTTTCCATATCGAAGGGTTTTAGACAGTTTAATTGCTTGTCTTGTTTTAAGGCTGATCCTGCTCAGGTGAAAGCTTGTTCTTTCATTCCCTTAATGTGAAACTTTCTTCGAGAAACCTTTGAATACCATATTGCCATTATGACCAAAACATTAATATTATCAAAACTGCTAAATTTAAAAAAGTTTGCAAGTTGAAAAGAAGAGATGCAAAGAAAATATATATAGACCTATCACAATTGATCTTCATAATGGTTAAATCTGTTTTATTCTCCTCATTTGCATATTTTAAAATAATTATGCTATTCTTGTTACAGTGTAGTTCACTAAAATTTTGTGACCCATATAAATGTTTGTGGCAAAATTTTAAATGAAACAGTTGATATTCAGTTCTGGAATGAATATCGCCATTATAGCTATAAAGAGGTGCGCATAAAATACTGGTAGTTGGCTAAACGTTCTTTTTGTTCCTTTTCGTTCCAAAACAATGAAAGTCAAGTTGAGCTGTATTGTTGAAACGTGTAAAGTGGGCAGGTATAATCTATGAACAATGTATATGGAAGGCAGCCTCACGGAAGAGGAATGTAAATAGTGCTATCGAAGGTCCTGGACATGAAAAATTATGGGTCAGTTTTAGCTTGAGTAACTGCTTCTGACTTGCAAGGGGTGCTTTTGTTTATGTGAAGAACATGTTGTTTGTCTTTTTACCGTTTCTGCAATGGATAAAAGCAGGTTTTCAGTGGCCTTTTAAAGCCCCCCCCCCCTAAAGATAGTATTAAATATATGTTTTAAAGTTAATAACTGGGTCATTCCAAGATTTTGGATATTTTATTTTTTGTGCGTGTTTTGTGACATGGAACGTTCATTATTCTGCTGCCATGATAAGTTGTTGAAATTATCAAAACATTTCACCACGGTCCACAGAACGTATTCATTTAAGATATATTTATGTCAATGGGCATTTAGATATTCTAACAATTCACTCGACCCCCAATATGTAAAGTACAAACGACGCCATGAAATATCCACACAAATATTTAACAGCTTGAACAATACAATCATTGTTCAAATCGTGGATCTGCTTTTCTTCAGATGTATACTTAGACATCATTTTGGAAAAGGGGAAAATTATCTTTCATTTAAAGAAGAAAAACAGTTTGAATGATTAATAATATTCCATTACTGAGAGGATTTATTTCAAGAAACTAGAAGTCAAGATTTGTTTGGGAGGATGTATGTACGATCTACATGTAGAAAACTTTTTTAAGTGCTTACATTCATGCAGATCACGCTGCACTGGCTTCACAGATGCTTACATTCATGAAGATCACGCTGAACTGGCTTCACAGATGCTTACATTCATGAAGATCACGCTGAACTGGCTTCACAGATGCTTACATTCATGAAGATCACGCTGAACTGGCTTCACAGATGATGTCCGTTCACACGTAGTCACATTCACAGATGATGTCCGTTCACACGTAATCACATTTACAGATGATGTCCGTTCACACGTAGTCACATTTACAGATGATGTCCGTTCACAGTAGTCACATTTGTGTCTTAAATTAACTGTGCATTTGTTACAGTTGTGAATTATAATATCGATTTTTTTTTACAATTGTAAAAGTACTTTTGGCCAATTGCAGCGTTTTTTCATACCCTGTATAAGCAGATTACCATGCCATTGAATAACCTTATAATTTGTTAGTATAATTTTTTTGTAAACTTCCAGAGGATTTTAATATCTCTTTACACAATTTCGAAACAGGAACTTACTGGCACTTTAATATTTGGGCTAGGCGTGACCTAGTGGGTAGCATAACCGGAGTGTTAGCAAAGGGTTCTAGGTTCGCATCCCATTGCCACAAAAATGAGCTCCGTACTTTGGGACTGTGGGTGGGCTATAATAGTGATTGTTAGATCTCACTATTCGGTGAGACAAGAGTAGCCCAAGAGCTGGATGATGACATTGACTAGCTAGCTTCCGTTTTTTCAGTTCAAAATTAGGACGGCTTTGCGCTAATAAAAGTCTAAAACAAACAAACATAACTTGACAATATTAGCCTACTTATTACACTTATTGAATTTTCCTTCATTGCATACTGAGAGGAACATTCAAGAAATGTCGAATATTGTTCGTATAGGCAGTGTATACAGATTTCATGCCTGATTCAAGAAGAATATGTATGGAAATTAGGCCTGGGCATAGAAAACATATTAAAATTCAAAACCTGAGCCAATGAAAATTTGCATGGAAACCAGGCCTGATTCGAAAAAAAAAAGTGAATAAACGTAAAATCTAATCCAAGACAAATTATGTAAAGTGAAGTCAGATCCAAGAGGGATACCATGAAAGCCAAAATTGATCTAATACGATCAAAGATACGGGAGTGAAAGTTAGGCCTGATGAAAGATGGTTATATAGCGCTTTGTTCATCTAGATTTTCATAGAAATACTCTTTCGTTGTTATTAACGAGTGTATTTTGGTTAATAATTTCGCCCACAATTAATATTACCACATATACAACTTTACAACAATGTGTTACCAGGTTTCGACGTATAGATTCTTAATATACCATTTGAGCAATGTTATCTTTTATTTCAAAATCAATATCTTCTATTTCAATTAAATACCACTGGAAAATAAATAAGCCCTCTTAGTAATTAGGCCCCCTGGTAATTCAGCGATAAGTTAATGGGCTTATAATTCTAAAAATTGGATTTAAATACCCTTGGTAGCAGAGCTAGGATAGCCCATAGTGAGCTTTGTGCTTTACATAAAAAAAAGTTGGTTATTTCCAAAACTACTGATTCAACAAAAATATTTTTGTTGCAACGAAGAAACAACTAACAGCTAAACATAAATAATTCAAATAGAAAGCAGAGACAGATGTTTCAAAATACTCCACGGAAAACAAAGCAAAAATAGTGTAGATGAGAGCTGATTGTTAAAAGATGAATCTGAGTGAGTACGTCATTCAAATGATCGACATAATGTTTTCCAATAATTTATTCTTATATCATTTTATTTGAACCAAGATTTCATTTCTAGGTTGTGAGGTACATTTAAATTCGTCATTTTGTTTCTGCGTTTAATACCGTAGCAATAAACATTTGGTAGTGCATAAAATATAGCATTTTCGATACACTTTATTTGCGATCGTCTTCAATCTAGCTGAGAACTTCTGGTGTTGAGCGAAAGGCCTCTATGGCAGCGATGTGTAGCTGACAAGAAAAGTATAAATGCTTTTTACACGGCTTTATTTGAAACCCGTAATGATGGGTGTCCACAGAAATTTATCCGGGAGGGGGGGGAGTCTAAATCAATATAATATATACGTATAATGAATGAACAAAGAAAAAAATACGTTATCCATTCTCCAGGGCGAACCTTATCCTAGAAATGTTCTTGCATAAGATAAATGAAGATGAATGTCGCTTTAAATTTTCCAGTCGGTAATTTCTTGAAATCGACATAAAAAGTAAAGTTTAAACGCACCTTTTTTGTTACTTTTGATCGTATCTATATTTCGCTATTCTAACATTTTCTGAGTTTAAAAGAAAACTGGAACGGATTACATTGTATCTCTCTATGCAGAAAGATCGTTAAATTAATTTAATTTCTGCGTATAGTATGTGTTGCTAGTTAATATCACTTAAACAATGAAATAACAAAAAAAAATCACAATCCTTCTTTTGGATATGATATATATATATAATTCTTTTTTTTAATGAATCTTCAAATTATAGTTAAATTTCCTTTAAACGTTTAAAATTAATGGTCATAACAAATACACGACAACAGTCGAATTCCAATTCAATAAATAATAAAATAGAATAAAGAACACTTTAATCCAGGTTAAATTAGTGACTATTATCATTGCCGCTACCATAATTACAGAACTATGGCTCAAACAACATATTCTTACAAGTTATTTTAGGAAGTAACTGCTAGAGTTTGTAGCAATTTTTAATATAAATGAAAATTGTAGAGTTTCTTTTTCATAAATGAATTTGTTGCTGAATAGAAATTTAAAAAAAAAATAAATTCAAATAAAATACGAACATGCCTAAAGTCCCTACTTTTTTTGTGTGTGCAAATAATTTGTTTGTTTGTAAATTAAACACAAAGCTACACAATGGGCTATCTGTGCTCTGCCCGCCACAGGTATCGAAACCCGGATTCTAGCATTGTAAGTCCGCAGACATACCGCTGTACCACTGGGGGCGTGCAAATAATAAACATAACAAAATTTCTGCTATTTTTATTATACTTCTATTATTTACTGTAAACAAAGAACAAAAAGTGAATCAGTTTGAGTTTCAGCAAAGAGCTACCCACCACGGGTATCGAAACCCGGTTTTTAGCAAGTTTACGGCTGAGCTACTGGAGGACGGAGAAAGAAAGTAACTAATGAAAACGACTTACCTGATAACGAATACATTTGTAAATTGTACCCTGGATTTTGGCTAAGGAACTACCTCAAACGATTAGGAAAATTTAATATATTTAAATAGAGTAATGAGAAGACCAACTAACAACAGTTAACCAGGGTAGTAACGTTTTGTCCGATTCTTTAAGTAACCAAAGATCCCATTAATCCTAAAAGTTTTATGGAATATTTAAAGTTTGTTTCATGCGTCGTTAGCTATGTCTCAGTGGGTGGGAAAATAAACTACCCAGAAACGAACTCGCGCCTATTTTACTTTCTACATTGTTCCTAGCAGCTATATACACATATCAAATAAATGGTCGTCAGTTTGTACATATGTTGTCAAGCGAAAGCGAATTCACTTATGGGTGACCAATACACACCCACGCTCGAATGAACGTTGTCTGGAACAGTGTCTTCAAATAAGTAATACACCGAAGTTGTTCTTAGATACATCTAAACTTTCATATGCTGTTTACACTGAGAGTTTGTATGTTTGTTTGTTATGGATTTCGCGCAAAGCTACACGAGAGCTATCTGCGCCAGCCGTCCCTAATTTAGCAGTGTAAGACTAGAGGGAAGGCACCAACCGCCAACTCTTGGGCTACTCTTTTACCAACGAATAGTGGGATTGACCGCCAAATTATAACGTCCCCACGGCTGAAAGGGCGAGCATTTTGTTTGGTGTGATGGAGATTCGAACCCGTAACCCGCAGATTGCGAGTCGAGCGCCCTAACCATCTGGCCATGCCGGGTTCTACAATGACAGAGATATCAATACTGAAGTCTATCATATAGCTTTTAGCTATTGTTTCATCTTATTATGTGTTCCTTTTTGTCGTAAAAACGTGAATAAAAACTTTATTAGGTTTTCAACTCACCCATGTTGATTAACTAAACTATGTGAACTCGTAGGTGGCGTCGTCTTCAGTGATGTAATATTGTCAAATTGAAAAGTGTTATTGATTATCACCATATTTAAGGCGGAACAAGGAAAGTATTCCACGTTAATAATTTGTGCTTCTCTTGTATTGATTAAATATGAAACTACTTTTTCATTAGCAAACTAAACGGGAGAGATGGCTGTTTCGTTTTCATCTTACCTTGTAAGTTTCAGACGTGACCATGGGGTTCGTACGTCGCATAAGATGCCATTCGGGTGATTTTGTTTGTTTGTTTCTAGTTATGCACAAAGCTACACAATGGGCTATCTGTGCTCTGCCCACCACGGATATCAAAATCCGGTTTCTAACGTTGTAAGTCCGCAGACATACCGCTGTGCCACTGGGGGGACCCATTCGGGTGAAAAATACCAACCATCTAGATTGTGCCTAAGTCTGCACTAATTCAGACAATTATGCGTGTTACCACTTAAACTCCTGATTTGATTCTGGAAAGTTCGAAATCGCTCTTTATGATTATAAAAGGTTTTTTTCTTGTCACTGAGAGTCGAAGAAACAACCAGGGGCTGACGAACGTTTTCAAGTTATAGGAAAGTTTCCCCCTGATCTTTCTTATATTAAAGATATATACAAAAACAACAGAAAACTTGAAGTATATCTACAGCCTCATTTTCTTGATTTACATACAAAATAAATATTCTGTACAAAGTGCATTAAGGTCTCTTGATTTCTCGTTTCTAGAAGGTTAAGACTTTGTTAATAAATAATTAAAATATTTTACTATACTATAATTGAAATACATAGTGTGTACTAAGTGCACATATATTTAGTAGGAGGTCCTGTGAAAGGTACCACTTGGTTAGGCTACAGATATACATATTACTGCCTTTGTAAATCAACTGTATGTATATTTCAGTTCCATTAATACATCCGCATGTTGTAAAACAATAGTGTGAGTACCTTAAATACGTCTTTAGACATCTAAATCCGTTTTTAGACACCTAATTCTTATGACAATTATTAAGAATGCATCTTTAAAACTATTAGCTTTATGGGAAGTTCCAGGAATGCATCTTTAGACCTTTAAGCTCTATGATGTGTTCCAGAAACTCATCTTTAGACCTTTAAGCTTTATGGCGAGTTTTAGATATCACGGAACATTATAACGTGTTTCAATGATATATTTTTAGACCTCTATACGAGTAGTACCGTTGTATAAGTGATAGTTTAGTTCAAATGTCAATGCGCATGACTATGTCGATATTCCTTGATAACGTTCTTATTCTGCTGGAACAGTCTTCCCAACTTTATGGCTCATTAGCCACACACAACTTCTTAAGGTTGAAAGAAGACGTAGATATAGCTAAGTCATTCTTCATTGGCAGTGGTCCAGACTTGTATAACTGAACACAGCAGTAGCCAATCACACCATCAGACCAGGACTTGAACATCACATTTGACTTCAACTAAAACCATAAAGACAAAATAACTGGCTGAACGATCTTAAGAACATGGTAACTGTCTTTGATAAACAGTTTTTTTCTGGCTCTTCTTCCTCAGATTTAGGAGTTTTGTAGTAGAGCTAGTAGTGTTAGTTAAAGTTGTTGCATTCGTACTGAATGTAAAGCAGATGTTTAGGACAAAATGATGTTTTGGTCCTACTATTTGTTTCACAAATTTCTCTCTATATAACATCCTGGGTCTTTGTAATAAACGTTTCACCCCCGAGTTCTTTTTAACAGTATTCTCTGTGTGATTCACTTACAATTGCGGCGAGAGTTATCGTAATCGTTTGGTTTTCTTTCTTCAAAATATCCTCTGTTACTTTAGTCAAAGTGCACTCAGGCTGATTCAGTTACTTTAGAACCACGATTTGACAGAGAATATTCTTCTTCTTTTCTCTTTTTCTACTGTTGATCTTACTCTAACATATTAAATGTTAGGCCTATGTTAATCGTTAGGCCTATCACTTCTCCGGTAGTTAATTTCATGCTGAACTTTTCCTTTCCCGTAACTTTACTCTCTTCTTCTATCGTCTGTCTGCTGTTTGCGCTCGTCTCACACTATTTATATCTTTATCACTTAATCGTCTGACCGCCTTCTAGAAATCGCTATATTCTCGACGTCAATGTATTGCACGCGACGTTCGATAGTTTCAACATCAATGAATTATAAACATAACTTCCTACAATCGTCTGCTTTTCACTCTTGTTATAACAAAAACTAGACAATAATAAAATATTCACTCACAAAATATATTAATCAATAAATTCTAAACTAAACAGTCTCTTATATCATGACACATACCTACACAGAGAAGATCTAAGATTATTCTTATATGTACTTGGGCGTCCAGAAAAAAATTGGAAATACGATTTTTCTTCGCCTTGTGCTCTAAGTTAATGTAAAACTGGCAATAACTCTTTTTTGCTTAGTCAGTTGGTGGTATGATTAACTATACTTGTTTCTGAAGTTTATGTAAATGACAGTGATGTTGCCAAATACCAAATAATGAAACGAAGTTTTAAGATAATTCAACGAATTATTTTTGTCATCATACACTTATAAACCTTTCTACGATCTTATTTCTGAGTCAAATCTTTTTACTTATTACTTTCAAGCTTCGCTTGTGAATGGTCATATATAGTTTCAAATCGTTTTACTTATTACTTTCAAGCTTCGCTTGTGAATCGTCATATATAGTGTCAAATCTTTTTACTTATTACTTTCAAGCTTCGCTTGTGAATCGTCATATATAGTGTCAAATCTTTTTACTTATTACTTTCAAGCTTCGCTTGTGAATCGTCATATATAGTGTCAAATCTTTTTACTTATTACTTTCAAGCTTCGCTTGTGAATCGTCATATATAGAACTCGTCAAATACTTACCTTATTTAAGAATATATATTCAGTAAGTTTTAAATAACTCCTAATGTTATAATAAATTGTGCTTCTTTTTATAAACTAAATTACGTATTATATATATTTCTGATTTAATTTTAGATTAATTAAAATAATTCAAGTTAATGTTTTATTGATTGAACTCAGATATTCGATTATATGAAAACATTCAAATGTTTCTAGATAATTCTTTTTTGATACACCATCGTTAGGAACTGTTAATAAATAAAACTGAGAACAATGACTTAAATCAGTTGTGACAGAAATGCTCTTGGTTTTAGATTATCCTTGTTATTGAATCCCAGGATATGTTTAATTTGTGGTAAGTCTTCAGTTGGCGTGAGCTTAAATTAATACAACTTTTTTCGAGTCGACTGGTATTGTACTTTATATGATTCCACAGGAAAACATTACTTATTAAATCCTAAAGTTGTTTTACTGTACATGATTCCTGATGAAAGTCTCACTTATATAGCTCTAACGTTGACTTGCTGTACATGATTCCTGATGAAAGTCTCACCTATATAGCTCTAACGTTGACTTACTGTATATGATTCCTGATGACAATATCACCTATATAAATCTAACATTGTTGGATTGTACATGATTCTTGATGAAAGTCTCACCTATATAGCTCTAACGTTGACTTACTGTATATGATTCCTGATGAAAATATCACCTATATAAATCTAACATTGTTTGATTGTACATTATTCCTGATGAACTGATCACCTGTATAACTCTAACGTTCTTTTACTGTACAATACTCCTGATGAAAACATCCCCTATATAACCATAAGATTGTGTTACTGAACATGAATCCTGATGAAATGATCACCTATATAACTCTAACGTTCTTTTACAGTACAATATTTCTGATGAAAACCTCACCTATATAACCCTAACGTTGTGTTACTGTACATGAATCCTCATGAAAACGTCACTTCGATATTAATATATAGCTTTCTTCAAGTTATATTAGTGAAACAACAGGACCATTTCGAAGGAAATACATTACCTATTTCAAAGTACAGGGGTGTTTGTTATAGTGAAGCCTTTTCAATGTAAGTACTTCACGGTCTTCGGTTTAGTACTTTCAATCAAAGTATAACATGTTACGTATTTCATTGTATAGTGGTCTAGCTCTGGACCCTTTTGAATCTAAATACAGAATTTAGCTCAGAGCCCGCTGATGTAATACGTAATATTTTTAACGTAGTATCCGATGCATCTTTAATATAAACACATTCATTTTACTGGTATTGGGGTCTAATAGTTAGTGTACCGGACTGTGAATCTGAAGGACCATGATTCCTGTCCCATTGTCATACAAACGTACTCCGCACTTTAAAGTCGTTGGTACATCATAAAAGTGACGATGAAATCCCAATGTTCGATTAGAGTAGACCAAGAGTTGACGGTGGGCTATGTTCAGTAGCATCCTTTCTTTTAAGACGGTTAGCGCTGATAGCTTTACGCGAATAACCATTCCTGTTTTTAACAGCTGTAGGAGCTCCTGAGAAGCTTGACGAGATTAGACTGGCTAGTAAACATTGTTTTGTTTAGTAAAGAAGCTTGAC
>NW_013666676.1:191225-195910 GCF_000517525.1 Limulus polyphemus
CTTGACGAGGTTAGACTGGGTAGTAAACATTGTTTTGTTTAGTAAAGAAGCTTGACGAGATTGGACTGGGTAGTAAACATTGTTTTGTTTAGTAAAGAAGCTTGACGAGATTGGACTGGGTAGTAAACATTGTTTTGTTTAGTAAAGAAGCTTGACGAGATTAGACTGGGTAGTAAACATTGTTTTGTTTAGTAAAGAAGCTTGACGAGATTGGACTGGGTAGTAAAGATTGTTTTGTTTAGTAAAGAAGCTTGACGAGATTAGACTGGGTAGTAAACATTGTTTTGTTCAGTAAAGAAGCTTGACGAGGTTAGACTGAGTAGTAAACATTGTTTTGTTCAGTAAAGAAGCTTGACGAGGTTAGACTGAGTAGTAAACATTGTTTTGTTCAGTAAAGAAGCTTGACGAGGTTAAACTGAGTAGTTAAACAAAACAATGTTTAAGCTTCTTTACTAAACAAAACAATGTTTACTACCCAGTCTAATCTCGTCAAGCTTCTTTGACGAGGTTAGACTGAGTAGTAAACATTGTTTTGTTCAGTAAAGAATCTTGACGAGGTTAAACTGGGTAGTAAACATTGTTTTGTTTAGTAAATAAGCTTGACGAGATTGGACTGGGTAGTAAACATTGTTTTGTTTAGTAAAGAAGCTTGACGAGATTGGACTGGGTAGTAAACATAGTTTTATTTAGTAAAGAAGCTTGACGAGATTGGACTGGGTAGTAAACATTGTTTTGTTTAGTAAAGAAGCTTGACGAGGTTAAACTGGCTAGTAAACATTGTTTTGTTTAGTAAAGAAGCTTGACGAGATTGGACAGGGTAGTAAACATTGTTTCGTCTATTTAATTATGTGCAACTGTATAATGACTGTGAGTAAATTATTCTGATATGTTGTCCTTCATAACCATAATTAAGGTCTTACCTGTAGATATATTTTTTATGTCCATCTAATCTAATGATTATTGAGTGTTACAAGATTATTAGGCTGTTTAGATAACTGAATATTTCATGAGTGTCTAGTGACTAACTATAAGTCTACACCGGTAAAGTAAACTGGCTTTGTTAAAATATGGGCTTTTAGGTTGTTAATTTAAAGGTTTCGTTATAATCCTCGTTATCATGAAATCTATGATAAAATTTTGATCATATAAACAGTTTAAAAGTTACTCAGTAGTAATGACGTCAAACACTTATCCGTACTTTTGTAGCATGCTATAGCTGAAGCAACTCGTATCACCATGTATTGAAGGTAGCGTTTGACCGACATGGAATCAACCCGTCTTTCTTCGGCTTTATTATTGTGTCATTATGTGTTTGTTCGTGTAGTATCATCTATGTAAAAATCATTTCCTGATACCTTAGATCCTATGTTAGTTCACTTTGTGTGTGACGTTATTCGTTCTATTCTTTGTCGCCCCCCCACGTGGCACAGTGGTATGTTTGCGGACTTATACTGCTAGAAACCGAGTTTCGATATCCGTGGTGGGCAGAGCACAGATAGCCCTTTCTGTAGCTTTGTGCTTAATAACAACAACTCTTCTTTGTCCGTGAATTTTTCTCACAAACCAAACTCATCTAAGAGGGTACAAAGAGGTTGGGTTGAAAACGCGCCCTGTAGGTCATCCAGATATGATGGGAGTTAGGAGTACGTTTTCATGGTCACTGAGCCCAAGGCATTATATTTTGTGTTCCTGGCTCCCCTCTTAATCCTATTTTTGATACACCCACTCACAAGATTCTGGAGTTGACACGCGTGCTCAGGTTGGACAAGGGGGTGTCCAAATGTATGTTTTTTCGAGTAGCTATAGAAGTGACTTAGAACAATGAGGAGTTTGATTGGTACAATGGAGCTTCTTCAACTCATGAGGGGATGCTTTTGAGTCATGTAGCGGAGCGCGGGTATTTTATGCTTGATTGATAATTAAGTGGAAAACGCTCAGAGTTCTGATAATATTTATTAATCAGTCCAATCGACGTTTGAAAATTATAAGGCAGCGAGAAACATCGTTGATAATAATTAATACTTGTACTAACACTTTGTCCAATTTAATTTTAAATTATTGGGAATATTACTTTTGCCAAGCTAGTCTTTTATTACCCTGTTTTCCAACTTGCCCTGATGAATATTCTTTATTGATTTATTTTGTATTCAGTATTTTAAGCCTCACTGTCTGAATTTAAGTACTGTAAGGTTTGATGAATGTATTGGGGAAAAAAAATCCCTTTTTCTATTCGAAACATAACAGGACATCTGCTGTGTCTTTGGTTGTTTTTGTTCATATAAACTGTACGATAGCGTTGACAGCATTTAATAGACGAATAGCATGTGTTTACTACTGTTTATATATGTAGACAGATGTAACTGAATAACGTATTGCACAGAGATTAACAGCACCAAAAGCAATAATAGAGCTCTAATGACATTCTGGTCAGATCGGTCGCAGGAAATTGGATGTGATTTAGAGGGCGTGGCCGAACCTATAAAGGCCAAGTTTCGCGTAATTAAAGTAAAATAAACGAAACAGCAACGTAAAGGAAATGGTGTTGTTAAGACTAGTGCACTTTATTATGTAACCCATAAAAAGATGACCTAGTCCATGCTAGCCAATCAAATGTGACTCTACATATACTTTAGTGTACACGTTTTAAAATCTCCACCAATCGAGAACGGCTGATCATAGTGAAGCATTAACAGAGTTATGACTATTTTTTGTTGCGACGCTCAGTAGAAGCTTGCGTATATAATGGTGTAAAACGCCTTTTTCCATTTCACAACGCGTTATTAGTTAAATCATTATGGATCAAAATTTAGACTATTTTCACCTTATATAAACATATGCCATTAACATTTTTCATAATTACATATAATTACAAAATTATTACTATTCAGAGAACCCAGTTAGGAAGTGTTGTTTTTTTTTCACTCATGTTACAACTTCACACTGAGCTATTTCATCACGTAATGCAGCTTAGCTAGAAACTGGTTGGAGTAATACAGTTGAGCTAAAAACTGGTTGAGGTAATAGAGTTTAGCTAGAAGCTGGTTGAGGTAATACATCTTAGCTAAAATTGGTTGAGGTAATAGAGTTTAGCTAAAACCTGATTGAGGTAATAGAGTTTAGCTACAAACTGGTTGAGGTAATATAGATTATCTAGAAACTGGTTGAGGTAATCGAGTTTAGCTTAAAACTGGTTGAGGTGATAGAGTTTAGCTAGAAACTGGTTGATGTAATCGAGTTTAGCTAAAAACTGGTTGAGGTAATAGAGTTTAGCTACAAACTGGTTGAGGTAATACAGATTATTAGAAACTGGCTGAGGTAGTAAAGCTTAACTAGGAACTGGTTAAAATAATACAGCTTAGTTAGAAGCTGGTTGAGGTAATACAGATTATCTATAAACTGGTTGAGGTAATACAGATTATCTAGAAACTGGTTGAAGTAATAGAGTTTAGCTACAAACTGGTTGAGGTAATACAGATTATCTAGAAACTGGTTGAAGTAATACAGATTATCTATAAACTGGTTGAGGTAATACAGATTATCTAGAAACTGGCTGAGGTAATACAGCTTAGCTAGAAACTGGTTAAAATAATACAGCTTAGCTAGAAACTGGTTAAAATAATACAGCTTAGTTAGAAACTGATTGAGGTAATACAGCTTAGCTAGAAACTGGTTGGGGTAATAAAGCGTAGCTAGAAACTAGCTGAAGTAATACAGCTTAGCTAGAAACTGGTTGGGGTAATAAAGCGTAGCTAGAAACTAGCTGAAGTAATAAAGCTTAAGTAGAAACTGGTTGAGGTAATACAGCTTAGCTAGAAACTGGTTGAGATAATACAGCTTAGTTAGAAACTGATTGAGGTAATACAGCTTAGCTAGAAACTGGTTGGGGTAATAAAGCGTAGCTAGAAACTAGTTGAAGTAGTAAAGCTTAAGTAGAAACTGGTTGAGGTAATACAGCTTAGCTAGAAACTGGTTGAGATAATACAGCTTAGCTAAAAACTGGTTGAGATAATACAGCTTAGCTAAAAACTGGTTGAGATAATACAGCTTAGCTAAAAACTGGTTGAGATAATACATTGTTTCATGTTATATCCATGTAAATCGATTTCGCAGGGAAAAAATAAGTAAATTATAGGGAATATTACAAATACACGAAGACGATTGGGTCAAATCTTCTCACGAGACAGAGTATCCAAGATTTTAACTTTATAAAGATAAACCTCATAAATATTCTAATATTGAATTTGAATAGTTTAAGTTTAAGTAAACTATAGTACATACATGAAGCTGTAGTAACATTATTAAAAGTTTTTAGAAATGACAGAGAATCGATACACCTACCTTTACCTGCATACACGTGACTTGCCGTCTGAGAAGCTACAATAGACTAATATTGAATATCAATACAGACGATGAGGCGGCGCTGTGTTTACATTGATTGACAATATCATATTGAGAGCAAATTAGAAAATAAAAAGCAAATTCAAATTAGTGAAGGAATGCAAAACGTATATATGTTATTTAATCATTGGCCTAATGAAAGATTCCAATCTGAAATCTTGAGTTTTTCTACAAAATCTAGAAACAAAAAGATAGCAAAATAAATTATAAAAAGTTGAAACTTTCGCTATAATTTAAGACGACTAAAAAAATGTTAGTATATAGTTTATCCACCAGGTGTGTCATTT
>NW_013666676.1:196094-199356 GCF_000517525.1 Limulus polyphemus
GATTGTGAGTCGAGCGCCCTAGCCACCTGGCCATGCCGGGCCTGTCATTTACAACAAACAAAACATATTCATTTTTCAAACAAAGGGGAGAATATTTGTTTGTTTTTTAATTATGCACAAAGCTACACAAGGGCTATCTGTGTTCTGCCCACCACGGGTATCGAAACCCGGTTTCTAGCGTTGTAAGTCCGCAGACATACCGCTATGCTACTGGGGGAGGGGCTTTTTGGAATGAGGATAGTCATGATTAGTAACGTTATTAAATGACTATATGATGACTCTGGTAATTACAAACTATTTACAAACATTAGAAGCGAAACAAAGAGAAAAAAACGCAGTTGTTCAGGGTTCTGTTTTAATGCCATTTCTGGATGTGCTATCCATTTTCTTCAAAATGAAATCAGGCTTTGAACAAACTATATTGTTTGTCACTGTTATGAAAAGTCATTTCCGTCAATGTTTATCAGTTTGTGTGTGTGTGTTTAACTTGAAAACCGCAATTCTCTGTTTAAAAATGATGTTATTATCTGTTTAATGAGATGTAGGTCGTTTTTGCTAAAGAACGACGTCCGTCCTACGTCTAGTGGGAATTTTAGGAAAGTTTAAAATGAGCTGACAGCATTCAGTTCGTGATCGAAGGTTTGTGGGCGTACACCAATTTCGCTCATCACATGATCTTGAAAGCCTAATTAGTTCACTCAATTATTATTCCCAATTTCGAGGACTTCAATCTTAAAGGTCATTCTACATCTAATGGACCTTGGATAAAAGTTTGGAAGTTCGCGAGGATTGTTCAAAACATGACCTTTCTCTACAACTTTTTAGGTCGTGAGGGATAATGCTTCTTTTTAACCCACAACGTTCCACAATTTTTAAGACTGGTCGTTTCAAAACAACGAAAAAGAGACATCCTTAAAAAAATTGAAGTCATGAAATTTGCAAGTATAAAAAATAAAAAACTGCATTGTCTTGAAAATTATATAATTGAGCCGGAAATTACAATACGCAGTTGACTGAATTAGATTTTAAACGCCAAAAACCCCTAAAATTTGTTATTAAAGTCACATAAACTATAGGTGTTTTTCTTTACACATTTCTCTAAACTTGTCCATACTGGC
The DNA here is from genome assembly GCF_000517525.1 of Limulus polyphemus. Taxonomy (NCBI): domain Eukaryota; kingdom Metazoa; phylum Arthropoda; class Merostomata; order Xiphosura; family Limulidae; genus Limulus; species Limulus polyphemus. The sequence goes on from NW_013666676.1 coordinate 197,213, forward strand.
TCAAAATCAGAGACGTGTTAAAATAGCATTACAGATCTATCTTTTTCCTCCCAAAAATCACCACCAAAGAGGCATTTCGTACAATACCAGAACTCATCAGATGGGTTGGACGACGAGAAACAAAATATTATCTGAAACTCTATTTATATATCATGTACAACACTTGAAAAGTTATGGTTTAAACGCCGAAAGCTGGCGAAATATTATAAACCAATAGGACTAAAAGTTTAGATAAACATCATGTAAACTACAGATATTTTTTCTTTTTCTCTAAATTCTCCTTAATTTGTCTCTCGTCTTACATTCCAACCGATTAATTGTGGTATTGAGCGAAAGGCCGCTTGGACAGCAGCTTGTGTTTGTTTGTTTTGAAAGGTACACGAAGGCTATCTGCGCTAGCCGTCCCTAATTTAGCAGTGTAAGACTAGAGGGAAGGCAGCTAGTCATCACCTCCCACCACCAACTCTTGGGTTACTCTTTTACCAACGAATAGTGGGATTGACCGTCACATTATAATGACCTCACGGTTGAAAGGGGCGAGCATGTTTGGTGTGACGGGGATTCGAACCCACGACCCTCAGATTGCGAGTCGAGCGCTCTAGCCACCTGGCCGGTAGCAGCTTGTGAAGAGACAAAAGATAAATCTGGAATGAGATTTCTACATGACACTGATTTAGAGTTCAAAATGGACAAATTATAAGGAACGTGAAAAAAAAACTAGTTTACGTAATTTTTATCGTAAATTTGTGTACTGTTCAGTTAGATTTTCACTAACTTACAAACCTGAGTTATCAGTGTAATTTATTTAATTTTATGAACAATCCTTTGTTTTTCGTTCTGGAATGTCTCTAATTTTAGGGTAGTAAAATCCTCCTGTTTGTGAAATATTTTGAACAATTTTATACAACTACCAAAGTCGAAGAATAATGTGTAATTGATTATAAGCCCCCAGTGGTACAGCGGTATGTCTGCGGACTTACAACGCTAGAATCCGGGTTTCGATACCCGTAGTGGGCAGAGCACAGATAGCCCATTGTGTAGCTTTGTGCTTAATTACAAACAAACAAACAAAAGTAATTGATTATATACAGCTCAAGAAGAACATTTGTCCAAAATATCGTCTAGAGATTTTCTTAATATTGCGGTCCGGTAGCTCGGCGGTAAAGGCTAGAGTTTAAAACATTGAGGTTCAAGGTACGATCCATGTGTTGTACACAGAGCAGGTAGCTAATTATGGAGTTTTGATTTCAAAACAGACGGATTCTTAGTATTGTTAACTTACGCTTATTTACATCATAAGGGTGAAGTACGTCACATATAAAACTATTCGTTAGAGGGCAACTAGTCAACACCACCCACCGCCAACTCTTTTACCCAAAAAAGTGGGACTAACAGTCTCATTATAACGCCCCTGTGACTGAAAGGGTGAACGTGTTCGGTGAGAGGATTCAAAGTTTTGACTCTCAGATTGCGAGTCGAGCGCCCTACCCTAACCACCAGGCCATCCCAGGCCCTATTCGCCAGAAGAAGGTTGCTTTACATTGTTTTTCTTCTTGCTGTGATGCTTTAAGTAATTGTTTCTAGATCTGGGATTAAACAAAAAAAATATTATCGTTTATCCATGCAATATCACATAATCAATTTTTAAAATACTAACTTAAATCTTACTGTTTATCCATGCAATATCACATAGTCACTTTTCAAAATACTAACTTAAATATTACTGTTTATCCATGTAATATCACATAGTCACTTTTCAAAATACTAACTTAAATATTACTGTTTATCCATGTAATATCACATAGTCACTTTTCAAAATACTAACTTAAATATTACTGTTTATCCATGCAATATCACATAGTCACTTTTTAAAATACTAACTTAAATATTACTGTTTATCCATGCAATATCACATAGTCACTTTTTAAAATGCTAACTCAAATATTACTGTTTATTCATGCAATACCACATTGTCGCTTTTTAAAATATTACTGTTTATCCATGCAATATCACATTGTCACTTTTTAAAATACTAACTTAAATATTACTGTTTATCCATGCAATATCACATTGTCACTTTTTAAAATACTAACTTAAATATTACTGTTTATCCATGCAATATCACATTGTCACTTTTTAAAATA
>NW_013666676.1:199366-206390 GCF_000517525.1 Limulus polyphemus
ACATTGTCACTTTTTAAAATACTAACTTAAATATTTCTGTTTATCCATGCAATATTAGATAGTCAATTTTAAAATGCTAACTCAAATATTACTGTTTATCCATGCAATACCACATTGTTACTTTTTAAAATATTGCTGTTTATCCACGCAATACCACATTGTCAATTTTTAAAATATTACTGTTTATCCATGCAATACCACATTGTTACTTTTTAAAATATTGCTGTTTATCCACGCAATACCACATTGTCAATTTTTAAAATATTACTGTTTATCCACGCAATATCACATTGTCCATTTTTAAAATACTAACTTTAAGTGGTATTAGATGGATTCGAAACGCGTAACACACTTACACTCCTATTATCTTTAAATGGAGAGAGAATGAAAAACACTGATTCAGCAGCAAAAGAGCAATTAAGATAATCCTTCAAATAATAATTCATCAAAATTTACACTAAGAACGAAAAGAATAAGCACGTTCCGGATACGTTATAACAATCAGACAGCAGATAGATAGATTCAGAGATCCATTTTTCTTTTCAACTAACCAATCTTGTCCGCAAAAGAAACAGAAATGGCCCTTCATCCAAAACTTAGACGATCGAACAAGAACAATCTTATGTTATCGTGATTGTTCCTGCTAACAGAAAATACAGCAAGAAGAGACAAGGAGCGTAATTGTTTCACAGCAAGATAGTTTCCGCATGATTAAAGTAGCCTCTGAGCTATACATTGAATCATGTATCTGTCCAACAACTTCTTAATGTGGTTCTTTAAATTTTTTCCCCCTACACCGTAATGACGCTCCCTTCTGTGATATCCACAAACAAGTTACATAGTTCTCCTTTTGTTACTCTTACAGAAATCTTGCCTGAATAATTCTTTATAAATTTTCAAGTTGTTTGAACCAGTGAAGCCCGGTATGGCCAGGTGGATAAGGCGCTCGACTCACAATCTGAGGGTCACGGGTTCGAATCCGCATCCCACCAAACATGCTCGCCCTTTCAGCCGTGGGGGTGTTACAATGTGACGGTCAATCCCACTATTCGTTGGTAAAAGAGTAGCCCAAGAGTTGGCGGTGGGTGGTGATGACTAGCTGCCTTCCCTCTAGTCTTACACTGCTAAATTAGGGACGGCTAGCGCAGATAGCCCTCGTGTAGCTTTGCGCAAAATTCCAAAAAAAAAACAATGAACCAGTGAAATTGAACCAGTTCACTTCCATGGCAGTGTAAGAAACAGTTTTCCCCTTTTGATAATTAACTTTTCGTGCATACACTAACAAAGCAGTAAATGGCAAGAGTAGTTAATACGTTTGGAAATTTAATAAGAAATATTTCTCCGATTATTTGAGATCATAAGGACGGCGAATTACGGAACGCACTTCAATAAATAAGTTTGGGTTTCTGGATCGGTAACAAATTATAGTGTACGAAGTGGATGGGTTTTATGATATATGGAATAAAGGTGGTTGGTTAAATCAGTATGAGATGAATATTTACTGGTAAAAAGAGTTAACAATAAAGGTGGTTGGTTAAATCAGTATGAGATGAATATTTACTGGTAAAAAGAGTTAACATAAAGGTGGTTGGTTAAATCAGTATGAGATGAATATTTACTGGTAAAAAGAGTTAACATAAAGGTGGTTGGTTAAATCAGTATGAGATGAATATTTACTGGTAAAAAAAGTTAACTTCTCTTACTTTTACCTTTTGGTTCGCCAGGTTAATCTTCAGTAATCGGTTATATTGAAATAGAGAAGAATGCAGATGAAATGTGAATTATGGTTATCTCTAAGTGTATTTGTTATTATTAGTTATGGGAAAGCGGCGAAAATTTTGTGAATTTCACTTTTAGAAAATTAAAAAAAAAGGGTTTTCCTATTTTCTCTTTTGAATGATTAATTACTCAAACTACTTTTAAGTAAATGTTAAATTTCTTCAATGCACCCATTTCGGTAACCCCCGTCTGACAGCGTATCAGTTGAGATGTTTTATCAAGATAATCTACCTACTGTGATATTTCAACCATAAAACGTACACACTGTGATTTCAACCAGAAAAAGTATAGTGACCACAAAAAAGAAGAGGTTATTTCTCTGTCCAGCGACCTCACATGAATGGGTTCAATAATGAGTTATAGCAGCCATTAGTTCTGGGCGCTTCTGATCGTTTAAAACACATCAGAGTAAGTTCATAGTCTAGTATAAATTACTACTACTCTCAGGCATCATTTCACATTAAGAAGAATTACGTATGGTTGAGTTAGTACTATAGTAGAAGGGTGCATTTAAGCATTTAAAGCTTCAAGCTTCTTGGTAACGTTACGTACGAATGTTATGATAAAACTGATTCATTACATTTTTTTTTGAATCAACATTGCAGAGCAGATTTGAAAGTGTTTGTTCGTTGGCTTGTTATTAAGCACAAAGCTGTATAATGTCTGTGCTCTGCCACCGCGGGTATAGAACCTGAGACTTACCAATGACTCATCAGATGGTATTTGAGAGTATAAGGGCACCTTGAAAACATAATAAAGATATAACCAGCTGTTCTGGTTTATAAAACGTCTTCAGAATGTTCCATTCAGCAAAATCAAAGTATAAATGATCTACAGAACGCTTTAAATTACAGTTTTACCCCAACTATTATTGTTTTATTGACAGTGTTAACTTAACGTTACGTACTGTTTTATTGATAGCGTTAACTTGATGTTACTTACTATCATTGTTTTATTGACAGTGTTGCCATAACGTTCTGTACTATCACTGTTTTATTGACAACGTTGCCATAACATTCTGTACTATCATTGTTTTATTGACAATGTTGCCATAACGTTCTGTACTATCATTATTTTATTGACAGTGTTGCCATATCGTTCTGTACTGTCATTGTTATATTGACAACCTTGCCATAACGTTCTGTACTATCATTGTTATATTGTAAACGTTGCCACAACGTTCTGTACTATCATTGTTATATTGTCATTGTTATATTGACAGTGTTGCCATAACATTCTGTACTATCATTGTTATATTGTGGCAACACTGTCAATAAAATAATGATAGTACAGAACGTTATGGCAACGTTGTCAATATAACAATGATAGTACAGAACGTTGTGGCAACGTTTTCAATATAACAATGATAGTACAGAACGTTATGGCAAGGTTGATAACGTTCTGTACTATCATTATTTTATTGAAAACGTTGCCACAACGTTCAGTACTATCATTGTTATATTGAAAACATTGCCACAACGTTCAGTACTATCACTGTTATATTGAAAACGTTGCCACAACGTTCTGTACTATCACTGTTTTATTGACAAAGTTGCCATAACATTCTGTACTATCATTGTTTTACTGACAATGTTGCCATAACGTTCTGTACTATCATTATTTTATTGACAGTGTTGCCATGTCGTTCTGTACTGTCATTGTTATATTGACAACCTTGCCATAACGTTCTGTACTATCATTGTTATATTGTAAACGTTGCCACAACGTTCTGTACTATCATTGTTATATTGACAACGTTGCCATAACGTTCTGTACTATCATTATTTTATTGACAGTGTTGCCATAACGTTCTGTACTATCATTCTTATATTGACAGTGTTGCCATAACATTCTGTACTATCATTGGTATATTGAAAACGTTGCCACAACGTTCAGTACTATCATTGTTATATTGACAGTGTTGCCATAACGTTCTGTACTATCACTGTTATATTGACAGTGTTGCCATAACTTTCTGTTCTATCATTGTTTTATTAACAACGTGGCCACAGCAGACAATTTCATGAATATCATTATTCGTACAAATAATAATGTACAATATTACAAAGTAACATCCGTGTGAAGAACATCATCATCATAAAACATCCTAGCTACTAATGATGTAGGTACTTAATTTAAGACGATATACAGGTATGAACCTAGTACACAGGATGTGCCTATCTCAAAAAAATATTCTGTTAATGTTTTTCATATTTTAAAGTAATTTTCATTTAGTACTGTTGTATTAGGACGTATTGCTTCCGGCTCTTACTTTTTACGCGGATGAAACAATATTATCATTACGTTTTCATCAAATACAGATCATAAATATTCGTCCGCCATCTTCATACAGTTTTAAAGCCTGTTTGTTTGTTTTGTTTGTAATTAAGCCCAAAGCTACACAATGGGCTATCTGTGCTCTGCCCACCACATGTATCGAAACCCTTATTCTAGCGTTGTAAATCCGGATACATACCGCTGTGCCACTGGGGGGCCGTTTTAAAGCAAAAAATAGGTTTGATTTTTTTTCAATAGTAATACTGTAGTATATTTGAGTAACATTTATTTTTCATTGAGATAAACTTACTACTATCCCTATCAATAGATTTCCTGCATCAAAAACCTTTCTTTGCAAAGTCTTTTTTTTATTTAATTTTATACAGTTTAATTAATTACTAATCTTTATATAAATAACTGTAATATCATAATAAACTGTTTGTAAATAAGTAATTGTATTCCAAGAAGAAAGGAACTTTGTTGTCTTTTTTGTCACTTATAAATTATATTTTGATATTAAATATTATAATCATGTTTGATGAAAATACTTATAAATTGCGTTGTGTGCGTTAGTGCATGCAGCCGATCAGAACTTGCCAGTTATTGACCTCCTGGCGCTTGTTCTGCCGAAAATCAATAGAGATGACCCGAAGGGTAATCACCTGTAATTAATTTCCTGTGTTTTAATATCTGCTATTTACAGGAGCTAAAATTCTGAAGCGATGTTAATGATAAAGGTAACATGAATTCCTCGCAGAATATTTTAGACTGAATATATTTTGCTTTTGTCATTAAATCGTGTGCCAGGCGTGACCCAATGATTATCGTGCCAGGCTACATGTCCGAAGGTCTACATTTCAAGTCGTGATACGTCGATAAATATGCTTCACAGTTCTAGCAGTGGGATAGTTGTAAGTATGAAATTAAATTTTACTATTTGACTGAGAGCTCCCCAGTGGCACAGCGGTATATCTGCGGAGTTACAACGCTAGAAACCGGGTTTCGATACCCGTGGTGGGTAGAGCACGGATAGCCCTTTGTGTAGCTTTGTGCTTAATAACAAACAACAACATTTGGCTAAGATTAAGCGCGTAGGCGGTGAGTACTTTTGGCTGATTGCTCTTTCTCTGGTCAACAAAGTCCAATGGACATCCTGATGCAGAAGAACTCGCCAGTTTTATTAAATTCAACCTCTGATCCTTTGTTATGTATTCGCAGTTGTCCAAACATGAGGTAGATCAACAGTGTTATTTCCGTTTCAACGCCCATTTTTACTTTAAATGAGTACGTTTTACTTACTGTAGGGGGGATGACTTAGAATTAAATAACACCTTGGTTTTCTTGGTATCCCAGTTTGCTCCTAATGAAGAACCTACATGTTTTCCTAACATCTTAAACTGGTGAAGTCATGCATGTTTAATGAAATGTGTAGATTATGTGATTATTTTATCATTTAATAAAGGGGGAGATTAAGTTAATACCAGACCTTGTTTTACCTGTGAAGGAATCAGTTTTTCTTTTTTTTCTAAAGCGCAGATATTTTGCTGTGTTCGAATTAAAATAACATAGAGATCAAGAGTTAGTAATCCATTACGACATGTGGTGGGCTACTAGTTAATTGTTTGTAGTTAAGCACAAAGCTACACAATGGGCTACCTGTGCTCTGCCCACCACAGGTTTCAAAACCCGGGTTCTACCGTTGTAAGTCCGCAGACATTTTGCTGTGCCACTAGGGGGCGGCTACTAGTTAAACCATATATTAATGCAGAGTTTAGCGCAGAGTTGCACAGTGGGCTCTTTGCACTCTGTACATCTGGGAATCGAACCCAGGATTACAGTGTTGTACCTCCATAAACATACATCGAGGTACCGTGCGGGTTCAGAATTGAAATAAGCCCTTAAAATTTGATTGGTTCGATTTTTCCTCTTTTTTTATATTTACTTAAATTTTAATAACTCGAACCTGCAATTTTAAGAAATCAGAGTATACCTTAAATTAGTCCAGCAAGGCGTAGTACATAAACTACTTCTATGAAATGTTTAAAACCATCTTTAAGTAAGATAGGTAAGTTTGTTTTTGTTTTTGTTTGTTTTTTAAGTTAATCACAAAGCTACACAATGGGCTATCTGTGCTCTGCCCACCACGGGTATCGAAACTCGGATTCTAGCGTTGTAAGTCCGCAGACATACCGCTGTGCTACTGGGGGGCAGATAGGTAAGCTTAATATTCTGAGTATAAAAATCCAAGCATGTTCAGTTTCACCAACAAAAAAGGGGGAGGGCTAGCATGGCCTAGTGGTTAGGGCGCTCGAGTTGCAATCTAAGGGTCGCAGCTTCGAATCCCCTTCACCGGATATGCTCACCCTTTCAGCCATGGGGGCATTATATTGTGACGGTCAATTCCTCCATTTTGGTAAAAGAGTATGGCAACAGTTGGCGGAGGATGATGTTCACTAGCTGCCTTCCCTCTAGTCTGTCACTGATAAATTAGGGATGACTAGCGCAGATAGCCCTCGTGTAACTATTTGTGAAATTCGAAACAAAACAAACCTATAAACAAATAGTATTGTCGGTGACGCTTTGACCGTATTTTCAGCGCAGCTATCATAAATATTTAATTTGCATATTCCGTGAAGTTAAAACAAAACTAAACAGAAAGTGGATCAGCTTGCTCGTCTTAGAGTCAATTGACGTTTGACTCACTGTTCCAAAATGGGAGTTTTTTTAGAAACAAGTACTGTTCATTGTGTTTAAAATATTGAAACACCCATGACACCCCTGAAGAAATAAAATGTTGAACATTATTTCTATTTAAGTCATGATTCACGACATTGACATCTTGAATTTCGATGTTACAGAACTTTCAGGCCTGGCATTGCCAGGTGGTTAGGGAGCTCGACTCGCAATTTGCGAGTCGCGAGTTCCAATCCCAGTCCCACCGAACATGCTCGCCCTTTCGACCGTGGGG
>NW_013666676.1:207303-216982 GCF_000517525.1 Limulus polyphemus
GTCTCAGTAAAACAGTCAACCTGGTGTGACAGCGGTAAGTTTACGGACTAAAATCCGAGGTTCGATTCCCTGCGGTAGACACAGCAAATAGCCCAATGTGGCTTTGCACTAAAACAAACAAACAAATTATTAGTAAAATAACCTTATAAAAAATTCAAGAGATATTTCTTTACAAACTGGAACAAACTTTTTTTAGACTTGTTGTCTTGTAATGTTCAACGAAAAAAATGAAATTAAACTAATTGATATATAAATAGCTACATGGTATCAACCGTTCTGTCACATAAAGTCGTGCGTGTAAATAATTTCAGTTAGTGTTAAGTAAAAATGTTTCAACTTTTTAGAAGTTATGCTCTAGCTGAACTTACTTGATTTAGTACAACCTTCTACCGTTGCGATACGGATGATATCATTAATTGTTATTATACATCTAATTTTTACAAACGACCCTTTCAAATGAAACATCCTTTTTCAATTACGATTTTTTTTAGCTCTAAGAGAACACGTAATGACAAATTTTAATACAGACTCTCTTGAAAATCCCGTACTAGGATGTGTATTATTGATACATATTGTATTATACATATATATTATGTATTATTACGTAAAATAACACGATTACTTAATTAAATAAAAAACAAAATAACTTTCAAATGAGCTTAGTTTTTCACACACGTGTATATCTTCCCATTGCATCATTATAAGCCAGCACAACAGATTATCTGAAGGAGAGATAATATCGAATTAATACAGCTATGTGATTGATCGATAGATTGTGCTATTCTCAGATGAGAATGTACGATATATGAAAGCCGAATTGCTTAATTGAAAAATGTCTTACCAAGAGCAGGTAGAGCAGGGCAGTTAAGACTTGATTACGAGGAACCTACGTTTTAGAAAATAAAGATTGGAGAGGGCTGGAACTATTATATGTGTACAACGTTTCGACAAACTTATGTCTTCATCGAAACGTTGTATATTCTCCCTACCCCCACCCCCATCGAACGTCAATTCTTTAAACTCGTGAATGCTGATTTAAAATTGACTGACCAGGAATGGGCAACGCGTTTCGTAAAGGCAAGTATCATTTTCTGCCCTCTTCAATAATATTTCAATCCCAGGCAATGTTGGTGGTGACATTTTTTGGAACACGTAACTCCTTTTTTTGGCGCCCCTCAGTGGCACAGCGGTATGTCTGCGGACTTACAACGCTACAATGTGAGTTTCGATACCCGTCGTGGGCAGAGCACCGATAGCCCATTGTGTAGCTTTGTGCTCAATTACAAACAAACAAACCTTTTTGGTATACATGATAGTAATATAATAAAATAGTATAATATTTCTCAAAATCCAATGATTCAATGTATTTAAAGGGTCAGATTGACTTCTGCTCATTTTAACGGATTATACATATTACTATTATCACTATTATTCATACCGTCCTAAAACTATAATTATTATTCTTATACAAACACAAGGAATGAATTATCTTTGTATACTTTAATGTAGTAATGACAACTTTAAACGTACGTTATTTTACAAATCATGTGATAACCCACGTAAAACCCATTAAATAAAAATAGTTTATATACTTTTATTCCCTGTTTATTTGGGAGATTTTATTTTTATCTACAAAATCTAATTTTAGTAAATTGTTTTTTATGCTTATTTCTATTCCTGATGGATACATTAGTTCTTGAAAAATATCACCCTCGAAAGGAAAATTTATTACATTATAAACACTTACATAATGTTGTTACTATTCACAAAGGGCCCGGCATGGCCAGGTAGTTAGGGCGCTCGACTCACAATCTGCGGGTCGCGGGTTCGAATCCCCGTCCCACCAAACCTGCTCGCCCTTTCAGCCGTGGGGGCGTTATAATATGACGGTCAATCTCACTCTTCGTTAATAAAAGAGTAGCCCAAGAGTTGGCGGTAGGTGGTGATGGCTAGCTGCCTTCCCTCTAGTCTTTACACTGCTAAATTAGGAACGGCTAGCGCAGATAGTCCTCGTGGAGCTTTGCGCGAAATTCAAAAGCAAACAAACAAACATTTTCTGCAGTTATGGTTTGTTTCTTTCTCTTCAAACAAACTTAACGGGTTATGAACTTAAAGAAATTTAAGGGTGGATGCTTTGACTAACTTTCACACAGTTTATTTATAATAAAACATGTTATTACAGTATTCATTACTACCTCACCAACAATTTTGTGTGCCCTCCCCACACGGTTTATTTGTTTTATAGCAAATTTAATAAAGTTTTTTTGTTTTTGGTGTAAAGAGGTGGCGCCATCTATGAATGTAGTAAATGTTAACTTACGTCAATGATAATAAATGCTCAATAACATCAATAATGGGTGGTGGAGGAAGTTGTGAATCCACCATAAACTACCAAACTATCATCCCACAAAGTTTGATTGAGATTGGCCCAGCGAAAAGCACAAAAATCTGTGTGTCTGTCTGTTTGTCCCTTATCTAACTACTCCTAGGATATATATATAGATATTGTTATGCTTATGGTGAGCCGTGACTCCTATTACAACTATAGATTGAAATTAAATGAGCATCTGACACTCTCTGTGCGTTTAATACAAGGTACAGGGTTTTCGATGGTTACAATAATAATAAAACGATGCCAGCTTTTCATTTGACTAAACTCTGGTACAGCAGATTATCTTTATATAATGGAACAGCCTTTTCCAGCAACGTAGACTCTAGGGATTGGCATCGACTCATCAGGTATAAATGTTTGCAGAAATGTTAGTAAATGCATTTCTTTGTACATTCACTGCAGACAAAGCATCGAATTTTCAGAAGGCGAATAGATATTCTAAATTAAACTTTGGTGGATTCTCAAAAGACTAAGAGTGGACATCCATGAAAGATCCAATTTCTTTGTTATTGTTGTTCATCAAAGGTACGCATTAGGCATTCACCAGTGGAAAAAAAATCAATGTCATTTTACAACAACTTAAGAAAGTAGCAAAAATTCTTTACGATAGAGACGATTCGACTAGCCTTCAAACTTCTGTTCGCGTTCCTTGTTATCAAAGTAATTAATCCTGCCAGCATTACCTCCAGAACGGCCTACATCAGAGCTAGATCAAGAATTAGTAAGCTGAAAAAGCTATCAGAAAATAAGGCAAGCTTCCCAAAATTCCAATTTATCCTTCTGGAAAATCCAAAAAGGTTCAGTGAAGGTGACCTTAAATTTTACAATTGTTACCTCTTCAAAGTGAGATGATGAGCCAGAATTTAAAGTGTGTAGATTAGTCACGTAACTATACATCGTGTAACTAGAGCTTCTCATATGATACATACACACTTCTAAATAAAGAAACCTCTTGTGGGCCATTATTCACGCTACGCTAAATTATTCACATCACAGCAGCGCATGCGTACATTCGTAGAGCTTATCCCCCTAACCAATGATTAATCTAACAGTTAACTTAGCAGAACATATTAAAATGATTTATGGCTATAAAATATGACATCACCCTTACTTTTAAACTGTAGAAATCTTTGAAAAAAAAGACTCAAGTTTTATGCAAAGTCAATCAATAAACCAATGCATAAAAGCAAAGAAACTTGACGAAGGCTTTTAACACGTGAGCATATGATGTAAGTTTTACTATTGAGATTTTGTTTCTTCTTGAAAAACTTACTTCTTCAAAATTGTTTGATATGTTTTTTTTTCTCCCAAATCCAAACAAATCTGTGTCAGAAAAAATACTACTTTTGTATATGCTATCCAAATAAACAATAAAATTTAATGGCATCAACATACCTGTTCAGAACTGGAATGTTCCGATATTTCTAGCTTCTTAGAATGTTCCCCACATTGTTATTGAAGACAATCTATTTAGATCACCGTAACGATAAGCGTTCTGAAATTACTGTGGATACAAATAAATAACGTTGCTTCCAAAATAATGAAGTTCAGAAATCTAATAGTGTAAATGACAAATTTCGAAAAAACTAGTACTTTCTGAAAGCAGGGCGTGAGAAACTGTTTGAAATAAATAAGTCATTGAGAACATCCTCCTATAAAACCTTTAAACAACTTGAGTCAATAGATTCATGTCCATCGAAGGAACAGCAGTAAATTTATAGACTTATAACTAACATTAGGGGTTCGATTCTTCTCGGTGGATGTAGAAGATAGCCCAACGTGGCTTTGCTCTACCACATACAAAACCATAGATTCAATAATGCCTTTCTACCCTAGTGGGCTTATAAACTAAAAACCGGGTTTCGATACCCGTGTTGGGTACAGCACAGATAGCCCATTACGTAGCTTTGTGCTTAGCGATAAACAAACAAATAATGCTTTTCTCAATGTGTCTTTGAATTTTGATCATTCAAGAATTACTTTTATATTTGCTGCCCCCCAGTGGCACAGCGTTATGTCTGTGGACTTACAACGTTTGAATCCGGGTTTCGATACAGATAGCCCATTGTGTAGCTTTGTGCTTAATTACAAACAACAACATTATTTATATTTGCTAGTTAAAAATATAAATTTCAGTTTTAAATACTTAAAATTATTTTCAAATGCAAGTGCAGACGAAGATACATGAAAAACTGGCTCTTATAACTACTAAAACCGATTATTATAAAGACTACAGCCGGCTCTTATATCAACAAGAACTGGCTCTTATAACGACTAAAACCGGCTTTTAATTGGAACAAGATTTTGATTTCGCTATTGACAGGAGCAAAATTTGAACTATACTCTGCCGAGTGAATTAAGCTAACAATTGAACAGATTGTACTCTATACTATAGGTCCCTCAGTTACAGTATACGATTTACTTGTTATTCAAGCATGGCGTCGTCAGAAGCACAGTGGGTAGACTCTCACGATTTTCTCGGTTGTCTTTCAAGCATACAAATTTGTCTCATAAGGAATTTGGTCAGGTTAAACTTAAGAAGCGAAAAACAAAGACGCGTGTTTTCTCTTTTACTAGTTTGGTTAAACCAAATAACAATAAAATTAACTTTTATTTGTAATTAAGCAGGACTTTTTTTTTCCTTGTGAATTTACCTTAAAATCCTTGAAGATAAAGTTATGTTAAAATGAATCTTAGCAATAAAAATCATTAGCCTTCATTCAACTTGAACGACTAAATGATAATTTTATTGAATAGTTTCTTTACTTGTGTGTGTTTGCTACACAAAGGGATATCTGTGCTGCTGTGCCCACCACGGGTATCGAAACCCAAATTATAGCGTTATAAGTCATTTCCACTGAGCAATTAAGTTAGGTCTATTTTAGAGTAAACCACGTCGCTGATAAATAAAAGCCTATTTATCATTACCAGTAAGTGAAAGAAAGAAATGATCCTTACGTCTCTACTGTACCTAATATTGACCTTGACCTATTATTGTTCGCCTAATGAACAATGTTTGTATATTCGTCGTACATTCAAAGATGTCATTGCAAAATATCACGTATTTTGGTAACAGGTGTCGTTTGCTATATTTCTATAATTGAAAAGAATTCCACCAAACTTGGCTCAATTTATCAATTAATGATGGTATACCATCGGAGAACAAACCATCTATTTTCCAGGTCCTACACGTTATCCTTCCTATACAAGCTAGCTCTAGAAATAGGCTACATGAGGGTCATCATGCTTGTCAATGATAGCTTTTAAAAATACTCTTCCAGGGATAAAGAATGTATGACATCAAACAATTATCTTTTTTTTTCTATATGGTATTTCCATTGTTTCTTTTACCATTTTTTTTCGCGTTGTGATCTATAAAGAGTAAAAGTAAAAATATTTCACTGTCTAATTTATGGTTCAGAATAATTGTTGAAGAGACTGAAAAAAAATCACGAAAAGGAAACGAGGTGTAAACATGTAAGAATAGTATAAACACTTTAAATTACGATACTTTATTCGTGAAAAATGGGCAATAACTTTTTGTTTTTATACACAAATAGGAATGTAAAACGTAATTAAGAGTTCAAAATCAGTGTGGAATACAGTTTTAGTAGAAAAAAATTACAAAAGGCAATATTTAAGTACCTCCACGATATATATATATATGCTGTCAGTTCAAAAGGCGCCCAGTGGCACACCGGTATGTCTGCGGACTCACAACGTTAGAAACCGGGTTTCGATACCCGCGGTGGGCAGAGCACAGATAGCCCATTGTGTAGCTTTGTGATTAATTACAAACAAACAAAGCTAAAAAAGACGGATTTTTCTATGAAATTCTAGACGTGTAATCCAATTTAAAAAAAAGTATCCAGTGTAGACAATATTTTTTTCGAGTTATCATTTGCTGACAATTTTTGGACTTGTAGAAATGATGAAAAACATTCGATGCTAATTAAAAACTAAACTCCGATTCTGATACTGGATAAATTAACTTACGCATAGAAAAAATATCGGATGTTGATTCTCTTCAACTGTTCTGGAGACCGAGCGATGGAGGTTTTACCAATAACAAAGAATACCAGGAGACCGAGCGATGGAGATTTTACCAATAACCAAGAATACCACGTGTCTAGAGTCGTATGTAATTACACGGAAGCCTCGTACGCATACAGTGTAACGTAGTTTGAGGAGGAAAAGAGTGTTTTATTGTATAACAAGCAAAAGTACCCGTCCCCAGTGACGGGAAAAGTTTAAGTTAATCTATCAATTTAAATTATTTAATGGAATCTAAAAAGGTTAATTGCGTTACAATCTTGGTTTCAATCTGAGCCAAAGCTCTGAGCTACTTATAACGCTCTCCGCGAAAGTAATTGTTGAACATTTTAGTCATGCTAAGAGCCAATCAACAATAACATACAGTAAATCTACATTTCTAGTCTTTAAGTTACGTCACATTTTGAAATGTGAATGACAGTGTGTTTAATTCCTAACAATTTAGTGTAGAATATCCTGCTTGCGAAATAAAATTTGACATCAACATTATTCCTCCCTGTTCTCTTGTCATTTCAAAAGTGAAAATTGAGGTTTGCATGCGTGTACAGCTTTTCAAATGGGGGACAGACGAACGCTCTGAACAGACACCATGGTTTGCAATCTATATATAAGATGTAACTGCATAGTTATAATAAGAATCAGTTCAGGCTAGAAAGGAATTAATGTATGATTAGGTTTAGCTCAGATCCCTTCAATCATCTCTACCGAATATCAGTAGTGTACAGTTTTCATGACAATTATTGCCACATACTGAGTTCAGGCTCAAAAGGTTCCTCGTGCCGTAAGTGTTCCTTTGATGCCTACGAAAGCTAATGTGTTTGTATTTCTTCGCTTTAATAAATTCAAAGTCAAGAGAAGAGTTACAAGTATTTGTGCTTTAAGCCTAACACTTACGAAGATACATAGCTTTTTTTCAAGAAGCACGTATATTTGTTTTAGAGAAGAACCACCGCGGGGAATCGTACCCCAATTTTAGCCTTGTAGGTCTCACTGGAGAAAAGAAGCACGTTTTTACAACTCCTGGCACTTTTTAATCTATTTTCAATTTCTCATTACCTTTACATAAATTTGCAAGAAAACGCGCTCTTTTTTCTCAAAAAAGTTCACAATAAAAAGAACGTTTAGTGTAAAATTTCGTAACTAACTGCGCAGCATTATCCCATTAAAGGTGTTCCTAATTTATGAGGAACTGATATTAATTTAAAAGTGAACACACTTCTTAGCTTCGGGCGAGTAGAAATACATATAATTCCAATTAGCGCTGCAAACACGAGAAAGGAAGTTTCCAATCTTACAAGCTGACTTGTCACATTAATATTTAAACAAGAGCTATAGAAGCATATTAGACATCGCTGCACAAACACCAAGATTCTGTACCTCGGAATGAAAACTCAGAATTACTGTAGGATATGTCAATTTCTATTGCTTTACATGGGTCTGGCTACAACTTACAAGTTATAACGACAAACACCGCTAAAGTTCGCATCATCTGCTGCGTAGTTCCTTTAACTTTAATCAATTTTCTACTAAATCATACGCGCTCGTGGGCTTTTTTAGCAGTGTATTTTCTGCACGTACCTGATATTCCTTTGAACTGATGCAGCTTTAAGCTAAGTGAAGGTTTAAGCTTATTAGCGTGTAAGCCGTTCTCTGCTTATCGATGTTTTTAGGTGATAATGTGAGATAGATTCCGAGTTCCAGAACCCGGCAAAACAAACCAAACCGTTAACCTGTTGCTATGGCATCGTCAGTGATAATTCCACGTGCGTGGCATCTCCTAGTAATCTTTGTGAAGTTCGTTAATTTCTTAATTAGTTGAAGTGGATTAATCTTGATAAAGAGGGGTGGTTATTCCAATAAAGTTAGTGTTAACAATTAATGTTAAATATATCATTTTAGTTGGAGCTCGAAACTTCACAGACTATCAAAATCTTATTTAATTTTCAATTAGAGCTGACCTATCAATAAAAATATATAAAAAAGTCACCGACAGAAAAATATATTATTTTGTGTGTGGATCTCTACAGCTAGAACTGTGTGAGCCGTAAGCGACTCTAATAGAATTAATAGCGAAACTTCATTCTGAACTTCATACAGACAAGATACCAAACTGCTTCTTGTTTCGTTATAGTTTCTACTAGATAAACTGAGTTTTTGATAACATTTTGCTACTGGATAAACTGAGATATTGATAACATTTTGGTACTGGATAAACTGAGATATTGATAACATTTTGGTACTAGATAAACCGAGTAACTGATCTCTAAGAGTGAAAAAGAAAAACGTTCTTTTTTTTTTTACAATAAAGGTAACCTCTCCATTAATTGGCCTCCCAATGGCTCAGCTTATAACGCTAAAAATTTGGTTTCGAGACCCGTGGCGGGCACAGCACAAATAGCCCATTGTAACTTTGCACATAACAACAAACTAACAAAGAAACTTTTAACTGTTTCAACTGAATAGTTTAGGTACACCATTATCAGGACTTGTTTCGGTAACACAGTTAACATTATCAGGCTTATAATTGTGTTACCGTCACTAGTAAACTGAAACAACTAATACCAGGACTTGTTTCGGTAACACAGTTAACATTATCAGGCTTATAATTGTGTTACCGTCACTAGTAAACTGAAACAACTAATATCAGGACTTGTTTCGGTAACACAGTTAACATTATCAGTCTTATAATTGTGTTACCGTCACTAGTAAACCGAAACAACTAATAAAGAGTTCATACTTCACTATATACCTGAAAATTAATCATTACAGCTTATCTTTCAGTCTGATATCACATAGACAAGATGCACGTAAAGCATGTTTATTCCTAAGGCCTAGGATGGGTATAAAGTGCCTAGAACTTAATTTATTAAATTTTAATTTAAGTTATTCGATAACGTTAACAAAGGATTAACATTAAAAAAAAGTTGTTCTACCACTAAATTTATCTTCAGAGAAATAAGACTTTGAAATTGTTAACAAGTTCTAAAGGGTTACACATGTTTCGTAAACGCATTCGGCCTGTCCAATCATGTAAGACAACTGGAATGGCTGCTCGTCTCTTGTCCAATCATGTGATCCAGCCGAAATGGCTGCTCGTCTCTTGTCCAATCATGTAAGACAGCCAGAATGGCTGCTCGTCTCTTGTACAATCATGTAAATGCTCGTCTCTTATACAATCATGTAAGCCAGCCGGAATGGCTTCTCGTCTCTAGTCTTTGAGAAATCGCACAAAAA
>NW_013666676.1:217466-224257 GCF_000517525.1 Limulus polyphemus
TATATATATATATATATACGTATATGTGTGTGTGTGAGAGAGAGCACAAAAGCCTAGAACTCTTGCACCAGTTCTGAAACGAGCCGATTAAATTGGCTGAATACTCTATTCAAAGATAATAATAATACTCTTTGCTGGATATACATGTCTTGACTAGATTTTTGCACGTAAGAATGTATTATTTCCCTTGCTGATCCGAATATAAATGTTCACAGACACAACAACATCGCAAACTAGGTAACTGGTTGCAAGAAGATGGAAAGTTTCCATTAAGCTATATGAAAATAAAACTTAAAAACTATTAAAACTAGATATATATATATATAATATTCCAACCAATACTATGTTAGATAAGGAAGAGGGAATTTATCGAAATCATTGAAACAGAATGTCGACTTGGTAATTAGACTAAAAAAACATATAAATTTTATTCATAAAAAAACAAAAAAAAACGTACACTTCACCTGGTAGTTGTTGATGATGCCAGGTTAACCTCCTGAAGCGCCGTAACCGTAAATATTATACTTTGTATGTCCGAAAATAAACAGGTTTCAAGTTTTACATAACAGAACTGTGTGGTGAGAAAAAAAAAGGGTTCGAGTTTTCTTATAGATATATATATATATAATTCACAAAAACAGTAATACTTAATGTATGTTAAAACGGTTTCTATTTCCCAGTTCTGTTTAAACTCACACGGATAGTTGAAGATGAAACAGAAATACTCCAAAAGGCCTGTTGGTCTGCCTTTTAATTCAATTACACAGTTGATTTTCAGTTGTTGTTTTTTTGTGTGTTCTTTAAAGAGATATAAAAACTGCGTTTCATCAGCTATTTGGTATAAGCTAAATATTTTACATTTCAACGAACAGGGTATTTACAAACTCTGAGTCGAATAGTATTATCCCACATGATAACGTACAGTAGCTGCTTAGATAAATATTCCAATTGATACCCATGAGGAAAGAAGAAAAAAAAAGTGCTACGATTTACCAGGAATTATCATCGGAAGAAACAGTAATATTTTAATGTTCCTGCTCTCTGATCCTCAGATAATTTCTATGTTTGTTCAGAACATAGCTATATATAGAAGAATAGGATTACAACCCAGTTACTAATCAGTAAAGAGGGTTAGAACAAAGATCTTATGCGATGAATAGAATCGTAACCAAGAGAGTAAACAAGGCCAGAACATAGCTACCTTTCGATTAATAGAATCATAACTGAGATAGTAAACAAGGCCAGAATAGAGCTTCCATTTGATGAATAGAATCGTTACCGAGATAGTAAACAAGGCCTCAGAACAGAGCAGGATCATAATCGAGATAGTGAACAAGGCCATAACAGAGCAGGATCATAATCAAGATAGTAAACAAGGCCAGAATAGAGATTCCATTTGATGAATAGAATCGTTACCGAGATAGTAAACAAGGTCAGAACAGAGCAGGATCATAATCGAGATAGTAAACAAGGCCAGAATAGAGCTTCCATTTGATGAATAGAATCATTATTCGAGATAGTAAACAAGGCCAGAACAGAGCAGGATCATAATCAAGATAGTAAACAAGGCCAGAATAGAGATTCCATTTGATGAATAGAATCGTTACCGAGATAGTAAACAAGGCCAGAACAGAGCAGGGCCATAATCGAGATAGTGAACAAGGCCAGAATAGAGATTCCATTTGATGAATAGAATCGTTACCGAGATAGTAAACAAGGCCAGAACAGAGCAGGACCATAATCGAGATAGTGAACAAGGCCAGAATAGAGATTCCATTTGATGAATAGAATCGTTACCGAGATAGTAAAGAAGGCCAGAACAGAGCAGGATCATAATCGAGATAGTGAAAAGGTCAGAGCCAAGCTCTCACTCAACGAGTAGAATCATAACTAAGACAGTAATCATTAAACAGAGTTACAAATCGATAAGTTGAATCATAACACAGATACTAATCAATAAATTAGATTCTTTTACGGTCAGAAGTTCCATTAAATCAAGGCGTAGGATCAGATGAGATATATAAATCATAAAATAGGCTCGAAATATGAATTTCCTATTATATACGATCCTGGATATGATTTAAAGAAATTAAGCCATTTTACCGTTCTTATTATTATATAAAGGTTGAGTTAGTTACATTAAAACGATTTTAAAAAGCAGGACAGCAAATCACGGATAACCACAGCCGATATAAAGATATATACGCTGCAACGTAATATATTAAACTACATTTTCACAAATTTGATGTTTCGTAGGTACTGTGATGCTACCGAAGGAAGGTTGATCGAATTTGGAAAGGGTTTGTAATAGTTGTTTTTGACGCAATACAGTCATACTCATATTGGAGATTTAATGGCATTAGAAAGTAAAATAATATTGATCAATGTGAGGCACCAGGACTATGCAGAAAGAGACCTTCAAGAAGTCATAACAGAGCCATGCGGTGTCTTGTAACATGTGAAAATCTACGAACACACACACACACAAACAGTAACAAAAGCTGTCCAGATGTACCAGGCAGTAGAACGTAACAAAACCAAAAAATATTTCCACCTGGAAAAGAAATGAAAGTCATGTGTACACAAGTTGCTTCCACGACAGATCCGTTAAACTGTCGCATACCTCAAGCAGCTGGAGAATAAAATCGCCATTTTCTATAAAGAAAGATCTGTTAGTTTGCTGGACGCAGCGCCTATAGATTTATGTGTGACTGGACTGTTGAAACGAGCAGTGGGAAACCGTCATTCTCGTACACTAGATAGACTATAAAAACCAACAAAGTGGAGTGGTGTGCTTTAAACAACTTTACGAAGGATTATTTTACAGTTGAATAGAGCATGTCCGAACGTGGTTAATGTGACTGTAACAACGTGGTGAGGTTTTGTTTTAATATAAAGTACTGAATTTCTGCAGATACTGTTATATTCCTCTTATGGGGATTGTAAGTTTTACTTCCCAATTTATTCTTATTGTCTTACTCTCTTTATTTATTTTCTTTTACAGACTTGTACGTAAAATTACATTATGGTTTTGGACTAAGAATAGCCTTGCATGGGTTTCAAATAAATACATATTTGCAGGTATAGCAGGCTTAGATATAAATAGTTTTAAAATGTTTATTGTTTTAAATCAATACTGAACGGATTTATATCCTTTTTAAAAGCTTTAAAACGTAAGACGATAAAGAGAAATAACATTAAATAGATTGCGTATCCTTATACTTAAAACAAGCTTGTTTTCTCATTTCTAGAATTAAGCTCACACGAATAATCAAAGCCAAAATGGATTTATTACGGAAATGTGCTGGAACTCAAGCTTTTTAAGAAATATCAAAACTGCTCTGGCTTGGCGCATTGGATAAGCATAACTTCTTACTTTTGCATTAGCGGAGTATATCCGAATTAAAGATTGAATAGTCTTATCCCACACAGCAACTTAAACAGTATTATTTATATACTATTTCCTCTGGATGTCTTGATAAATGTGTTATGTGATACTGTTGAAAAACAGAGAGAGAGAGAGAAAAAAAGGAGGGGCGACAGTTTTACTACGGTTCGCTAATATATCTAAAGTTGTGCTTCCATGTTCTCACTCCCTGGATCTTGAAATTCTTTATAGCTGTTATTCAGATATTTTAGTGAAATGACGTGTTGTGTTGGAAAGAACGTATGCTGCAAGATTTGTAGGGTTTTTATTTTCTCTTTCTGCAACACAGTTAGATTATTACTTTGCCCACGGCCACGCGCTCAGTAGGAAACCCTCCAACCATGTCGTTCCTCGATTGGAACGTTTTGGGGGCATGGTATGTAAGTGTGAGGATTGAAGATTTATTTTGTATTTCACGAAGTGTATGTCACAAATTACTATTCTTTCTTGGCAATGAAATTGTGTCTGAATATTTAAAGTGCTGTTTGTAACTGAATGTATACCTACGGGTAAGATCTGTTTATTTTATCCACAATATCTTTAAAATGTCTTACCGTAGATAAACTCTCTGCATAACTGAATATATATGCTTTCTCGAGTTATCACATATGCTATAATAATAAAATAAATTACTTTTTTGCAGTATCACTTTTATATTAGATTTAAGCCTGTGGAATAAATAAGGAACGGAAGTGACGACATAGAACCTTGAAAGGCTTATCAAGTTTAGTTGAATTAAAATGTTGCAATTCTTAGTGTGATTTGGAACTGATGGTCATATAAAGGTATAGGAGGTGAATGTGCTCCTAAAATAGACAGTGCTGCCACAAGGTGGCTAGTTCCACTTGCTTCATCTAGTAGTTAGCATGTCGAGTTGCGGATGAGTTGTACTTTTTTAGAGAAAAGACAGTTAATCCCCCCTGTAGACGAAAGGTGCTGATGACTGGTTATTATCCCTCTAGCCATCAGTTGAAGATCAGAGGTGGTTATGCCTGAATCTTGAGAACGTTACTCTGACGTGTCGATAATACTCAAGTTCAGTGGAAAAATATCAAATACCAAAATTATGAAAAATACAAAAATAACGAAGCTTATACTATATATTGTATTTACGCTTCTTTAAATAAAATTTTATTTTGTATTGTTATACTGCAAGTGCCAAATCTATAGTAATCTATATTAATTCTATCTCGCCAGTAACTCCAAACTTTATCCTAGGGGGACCGGCATGGCCAGGTGGTTAGGACGCTCGACTCGCAGTCTGAGTATCACGGTTTCGAATCCCCGTCCCACCAAACCTGCTCGCCCTCTCAGCCGTGGGGGCGTTATAATGTTACGGTCAATTCCACTATTCGTTGGTAAAAGAGTAGCCCAAGAGATGGCGGTGCGTGGTGATGAATAGCTGCCTTCCCTCTAGTCTTACACTGCTAAATTAGGGACGGCTAGCGCAAATAGCCCTCGTGTAGCTTTGCGCGAAATTAAAAACAAACAAACTTTATCCTAGTTACCATAACAGAAAAATGTTGATAATTACACATTAGAAACAATACAACATTTAGATTAAGTTTAAATACTGTACACTAGGAGTTATGTATTAGTGTAGAAACAATGATTTAAATTTATCTCCATCTCTGACAATGTTATAAACTTTGGAACTAAATAATGTATGAAAAGAAACAAACAGCTGTGTTTCTGAGGGAATATTATCTTATGTTGAAAATAAATTCATGTAAGTAAACACCAAAGCTATAAGATTTCTTTCGAAACCAAGAATCAAATAGAAATAAACTAACTTGCCAGAAATTTTTCCAGCAGTATAAAAAATAAGGTGGATTTCGTCTATCAATATTTGAGTTAAATATGGAATTCTCTGTGTTAGAAAATGAAAGCCTTAAGCACACAACCTGTTAATAACTAACCATTTTTGTTTCCGAATTGAGGGGTCGAAAATAAATATATTTATAAGATAGGGCTATTCTCGAGCAAAACACTTCTTCCATATGCCTATCGTGTAATATTAAATGTCCTGAAAAGGAATATATTTATAAGATAGGGCTATTCTCGAGCAAAACACTTCTTCCATATGTCTATCTTGTAATATTAAATGTCCTGAAATGTTCAATTAGTTTGTTCTTGTGATTAAAACTATGTGAATAGAAGGGGGGGGGGAAATTGGTCTTGTAATTAAACCCATGTGAATAGAAGGGAAAAAAATTCAATCCACTTCTGTCTGATTTTTTTCTTCTTTTTTTTTCTCGGGAATGTCTACACCAATCACTTTATCTGATTAAAATCTAATCACATAATTGTCTGACTCGTTCTTAATTTCGTTACAAAGTCTGTCTACGTGACTATCTGTCTATTTTATAGTATCATATACATTTCGAAGTTTTGTCTGTTTCTCTGTATGTCATCAACTATGTTTAGTCATGTATCTACTCCCCTGTTGTGATTGTGTGATACCAACTTAAGGATTGAACCAGGAATACATGGGGAATTTCTCTCAGAACTGTATTTCGGTTGATGACACATGTTTAGGTTTAATAACAATATCTGAAACAATACGTGATTGATTGTTTGGCATTAAACATAAGGATACACAAAGGGGTATCTGTGCTTTGCTGACCGCGGGTATCGAAACTCAAATTTTAGCGTTGTAAGTAAGCTGGGAAACTTGTCGCTGAACCACCGAGGGGCTTAAAGAAAAGGGATATTTAAATAAGTCCCCAAATATTTAAGGCATGAAATATATCAACAAAAAATAAGAATTAGATCTAAAATTTTATCAAATTAAACAAGGCATCAGTTGGACAGTAAATACCCTATAGTTATGCTGTTAGAATATGTTTCATTTAATTATATTTGCTATATCTATTTTATATTAATTTGATTTTTTTTTCT
This sequence comes from Limulus polyphemus, assembly GCF_000517525.1. Taxonomy (NCBI): domain Eukaryota; kingdom Metazoa; phylum Arthropoda; class Merostomata; order Xiphosura; family Limulidae; genus Limulus; species Limulus polyphemus. Next base: position 223,795 of record NW_013666676.1, read on the forward strand.
GGCTCACAACACAAAAACACTAGGATTACTTTAATGGTTTCAAGTGACGATAAGTAAAATATAGCCAAACTGTACAGCCTTTCGAAAAATCGATTGATTTGACAGTATAGTGTAGTATATTTCATTTGTATCAAATGTCTCGTCTTCCCTAGTAAGTAAAATGTCTCATCATTCATAGTAAGTAGAATGTCTTGTCATCCCTATTAAGTAAAATGTCTCGTCATTCCTAGTAAGTAGAATGTCTTGTCATTCCTAGTAAGTAGAATGTCTTGTCATCCCTAATAAGTAAAATGTCTCGACCTCCCTATTAAGTAAAATGTCTCGTCATTCATAGTAAGTAGAATGTCTTGTCATCCCTATTAAGTAAAATGTCTCGACCTCCCTATTAAGTAAAATGTCTCGTCATTCATAGTAAGTAGAATGTCTTGTCATCCCTATTAAGTAAAATGTCTCGACCTCCCTA
>NW_013666676.1:225105-228933 GCF_000517525.1 Limulus polyphemus
TTAAACTGCTGGTTATATATTTACACAACAATGTGCTTTCAGTAACGCCTGTTAAACTGCTGGTTATATATTTACACAACAATGTTGCTTTCAGTAACGCCTGTTACAACGCTAAAATCAGGGGCTCGATTCCTCTTGGTGGACACAGCAGATAGCCCGATGTGGCTTTGTTATAAAAAAAAACACTCGTAATGAGTAAAATATTTCGCTAAGCCTATTTTAGCAAAATTCATCAGGATATATTTTTCAATATTGTTAAATGCTAGTGGAAGTCACAAATATCCAAATATAAAATTAACGATACAAAAATATTACAAGAACATCATCAAGTGGTTTTTAACTTTTTTCGCTGTTTTCTTTTTGTATTGCTTTAATCCTAGCAACTATTATTAAAACATACGACTGAACTTGTAAACAAACAACAACAACTACAAACAGATTGTAGGTGATTCAAAGAGTTCATCTGTAATTATATTTGTGTGTTTTTCAGGAAACTATCAAAAAGTTTCAAGTTTTAACATGTGTCGGTTATTATTGTCCTAAACATATTAATAAGATTAACGTGTTTTTTATATATAAAACTGGGCTCCAAAACAAAATATCAAAGCTAAGCAGTAAAAAGGTCATGGGGGCGGTGGAGAGGGAGAATAAGATGTGAGGCTTAACTCTCATTAAGCGCAACCTGCTAGACGAGTTCTCAGTATTTTCAAATGGAAATATTTTTTTCAGCTAAGTAGATTAAAAACTATTTCAAGTTTTAACATGTGTCGTAACATATTAATAAGATTAACGTGTCATATATATATATATATTGGCCCCTTTTAAAATGGTACAAAGTATCCACGATGAGGTTATTGAGGGTTATCTTTTGTTACCAACATTTCTCAAAAGATGTATTCGCCGATAATGTAGGGAAACGTGAGAAAAAAATAAAATACACTTTTCGTGCTCAAGTATGTTAACTTGTTCGTTATGCGAAACGTCTCCTCGCTGAAGATAGAGAGCCCGCGAATCCTTTAACATTATATACACATATATAAGCTACTTGAGAACTTTCCACAGGGGTTCATATATAAAGTGGACTGTTGACTTGCGTAATGAGAAGTGATCAATCATGATTAAAGTTTCTGCTCTACGTGACGTCGCGTGGAAGTTGAGTGAAATACTTGGGCAAGGTGTAGCACAGAGAGGCTTAATCTCGCATTAGAACTCAACACAAAATACTCACATGCTGTGATTATTACACAGCTATATTAACCTTGAAATCATGTATAAAATACAGTTTGATCTATAGTCAGGGGTTTCTATATAGTGACACGAGTTTATGGACAATGGATGCATGAGTCATTGACTATGAAAAGCATCTTAACACCTTTGATTATTCAATTATTGGAACAGTTCAGTAAATGTTTGAACTTCGAGTGTTTTAACGGAGCATTTAGGGACATTTAAACCCAAATTATTGTCCCTCTACTACATATACACATTTTATTTAGCGATTAAGTTTAATTCGGCCGCAAATAGAGCTTAAGAAACAAACACACACACACACAAAAAAAAGAGTCATCTACTCTTTAAATAACTGTTTAAATAACCATATACCATCTGTCGCATTTGGATACTTTTATTATACTAAAGCTCAGAGTAATTATGACTTCTCCATAAAGAGACTCTGAGAAAGCCAGGACGGACTTTAAACTTTACATTACTAAAAATATGCGAAAAAAAGTCAAAGTTCAGCCGTGAAAAGGTCATGGGGGAGGGGGAGAACAAGATGTGGGGCTTAACTCCCATTAAGCGCAACCTGCTAGATGAGTTGTCAGTATTTCCAAATGGAAACCTTTTTTTTTTTGAGTTAAATAGACTGAAAATAATTTTAGCTTCACTTTTGATACAAAAATGTTGAAATCGAGAAAGTTAGGCAACTTTACGAAAGTTTGATTGCTTTTCCCCTTCTTATCGGAAGCAGTATCGTAACTTTTTTATTTAAAGAAAAAAGAATTTTTTGTAAGTGAATGGTAAACGCTTAAGTCACTCAATTAGATAGGAGACCATTATCTTCAAATTGATTCCACTGTGTTTTCCTCTGATTCTGTATAGCTATCTGTCTTTCTCTCAATCTAGCTAACTTTTTATCGCTCTCTCTCTTTACCTCTTGTTCGATTTTTTCTGTTCAGATTTCTACATAGCTTCTTTTCTAGGTGATAAAAATTATCCTGTCGCTTGATGTAAGTAGCTTTCAGTATGTAGTCATCTTTCTATCAAGGGACGTTTCTATCTGTGTAATATCAAAGGACACACACACACACACACACACACACATATATATATATATGCCGGTTTTTTATTTGTAAGAAAGTAGATAAATTTATGCTTTGGTGCAGCTTTTATCTGCCTCCAGCTATCCCTATGTTTTTCGTATCTAACTACAAGCATAACTCTTCAACATACCCTGGATGATAGCCATTGTCATAAGAAGGTTACTTTAGCGTACTGTTTTGGTTGTTTTTTTGCGAATTGAAATCGATAAATTAATCAATAAAGAGAATATTGATTTGCCTATTTAAACTTTAAAATGTCTCGTTTATTTTCCTTTCAATTTCACATCTTATTTCACGTCACGTAAAGTGTTTAAAAAGGTTGATTGTTTGTTATTATGCACAAAACTATACAATGGGCTATCTGCGCTGAGCCCTCCGCAAGTATCGAAATTTGGTTTTTAGCGTTGAAAGCAAACAGACTTAATTACCGCTGAGCCATCTAGGAATAACAATTGTGACAATTAATATATTTAATAATTCTAAAATACACCATAAACTTATTATGAGATTATTAATTCGAAAATCAGATAATGAATTTTTGAGTTTAAAGAAACTTAATAAGTTTCTTTATTCTCTTCAAAAAAGACCAAACAATACAATATGTGAAATATTGTTTGTGGGATTGTTTAGAATCTTCACACAAAGCTACACAATATCAGATTCTGCGTGAAACTGTTCATAATTTTGAAATGGTAGACTGATGAGAAAGAAGTTAGTCAATAGTATTAACTGGCAACTCTTAAGATGTTTTCTTCTGACCGAATAGTTGGATTAGATGTCACTGTCACAGTTAATCCACGTCCTTAAAGCATTGAGAACGTTTTTTTACGATAACGAGGCACAAAATATAAACCATCGAGTTCACAGTCTGAGCAAGCTTACTATTAGGCTATGTCCGTCGTTTGAATAACAGTATACAACCTAAGATATTTCCTTAAAGTTAAGCTTAACCCTTTCACTAACAGACTTGTTTGAGAAACATATTCGATAATTTGGTCTTTCTGAATTTGTGTAAGCTCCTTGTAATATAAGCACACCAGTGGCAACGTTTAACTCCGAAGAATTACCGCATTCACATTAGGGATACTAGGGAAGACAAGACATTTTACTTACGAGGGAGGACGAGACATTTTACTTAATATGAATGACGAGACATTTTACTTACTAGGGAAGACGAGACATTTTATTTACGAGGGAGGACGAGACATTTTACTTAATATGGAGGTCGAGACATTTTACTTAATAGGGAGGTCGAGATATTTTACTTATTAGGGATGACAAGACATTCTACTTACTAGGAATGACGAGACATTTTACTTACTAGGGAGGACGAGACATTTTACTTAATAGGGAGGTCGAGATATTTTACTTATTAGGGATGACAAGACATTCTACTTACTAGGGATGACGAGACATTTTACTTAATAGGGATGACAAGCCATTCTACTTACTATGAATGACGAGACATTTTACTTAATAGGGAGGTCGAGATATTTTACTTATTAGG
>NW_013666676.1:229920-236494 GCF_000517525.1 Limulus polyphemus
ATCATTGTTGTGTAAATATATAACCAGCAGTTTAACAGGCGTTACTGAAAGCAACATTGTTGTGTAAATATATAACCAGCAGTTTAACATGCGTTACTGAAAACAACATTGTTGTGTAAATATACAACCAGCAGTTTAACAGGCGTTACTGAAAGCAACATTGTTGTGTAAATATATAACCAGCAGTTTAACAGAATGGTATTGTTTTTGTAATCTACTACATGAAGGTAAACCGTACTCTATAAGAAGGAACTCTTGCAGTGGCGTATCGTCGAAGATGCGAGTTGTGGCGCAACGGGGAAGCTATTTATCGCCTATGTACTTAGTATCTAGAGAACACTCAGCCATTCGACGGTGAAATGCCGTAGCGGATAAATTCAGGACTGGAGAAATACATCACAGCATTTTAGAGAAAGAGTATTCACATAGCGAGACCATCTAAAAACGGCAAGTGTAATAAGGTGTAATTGAATAACTACGAGACCATCTAAAAACGGCAAGTGTAATAAGGCCTTGGTGTAATTGAATAACTACGACAACAAAAGAACGATTTGTTTAACGAGACGAACTTTCCACGACGGTACACAGAATGTGAAGAAAGGTTTAGTAGGGATTTATGATTGCGCAGATTTCTTGTATAATGAATAAAAAATAAATATCAGCTTCACAAAGTGCATAGAAAAAGGCTTAGACGAACTTTATTCAGCTGCGTAACACGACTATTAGGGTTATATAACTATGAGTGAATTAAAGGCAGAATTCCATTCTTAACAACGACGAAGTCTAGTTACTATCGGAAGAACGTTTTGACAACATTTTGGGGGGTGAGACGGGAAGAGGAGAATGAAACGTTATTCATATCATGCCATTTTCTGTAAAGTTACCTGACTGGTTTCCAGATCATTTGGTCATAAGTGGTTATTCATATCATGCCATTTTCTGTGAAGTTACCTGACTGGTTTCCAGATCATTTGGTCATAAGTGCCAAGATGCATCTAAGTGTAGGCAGAATTTGTGGAAAACATATCAGGGTATGGGTCTAAGACTGACCTCTTCTTTGGAATAAGATTAATAAAACTGGAACAATAGTACGTAGCCGCAGCCATCAGAAAAAGCACGATCTATGATGGAGGAATTACTTCTAATGGTAGTTTGGGACTTGGAACATCGTTCTTATAGAGCGCAGTTTAATCCTCCTTCTTATATCTTTATTTAACTGATGCGTAAGCTTTTCTCTTCTTTAGAAACATTATGTTTCTTCTTCATCAACTTATGATGATTAGGTTAACGTCAACGCGCAAAGTATTACCTCGGCAAATATTCTAGGTTTGCTGTACATTAAGGTCAAAAGTTAAGGAGATGTTTAAATGGCTACTTTTTCTCCGATTAAGATCTACATTTTTTGTATAATGCTGTATAAATAATATTGGCGAAACTTGTATATTATGCTGTAATGGTTTTAGGAACGAAAAATATTATTGAAATTTGACATCATCCAAATGTTACCCAGAAATTTTTTTTTTTTACCAAAACCCAGTTTTTCGCGTTATAAACCTTGAGACTTACTGCTGAGCCACTGGGGAACACCAGAAAGAAGAAGCTAAACTTAGAAAACTAACTCCAGTTAGCAACTCCACCGAAAAATAAAAAAATTTGAAGCTTTAGGTTTCGAGTTTAGTCTTTTTAATTCCTTAACGAGATTTTCGACTAACAATTTCATTGGTAGAAATGACTTAAATAAAATAGTCACAATTTGTTGGTTGTTCACAGGCTATCTCGGCAGAGATGGATTTACTGCTGATTAGTGCTATCAGAGTTAGCTAATTATTCTTCTCATCTGAATAACTTCTAAATATTAAATAAACAAAATTACATGGCTTTAACCAGTTAATTATTTCTCAAAACTTGACCATCATATAAAGACGACCGGTTTCAAGTGGCATGTTCTTTAGAATGGAGCTGCTGCAGAAAGATGGCCAAGTTATTATTTACCCAGAGAAGGACGGCCTTTAACAATGACGATTTATCCATAAAGGAACGGATATTGAATGACTACCGGTTACAAAACACTAGTTTTACAGAAAGGGACGACCACAGGAAGATGGCCAGTATCAAGTGACTATTCATCTAAGAAGGAGCTTGCCAAACTAGATTGTCTCTTTGAGCTGTTTACTTCTTCAGACAAAATTACGTTAATAAAGATCACTGATATACAGGAGCACGTTAACTACTTTTTAACTTGTACACAACTGACAGGAACTGCCAGAATAGAAATGTCAGTTGATAATACTCCAAAAATGAAGTTACCGTTTTCAGCCAAGTAATTCATCAGATTGATAAGAGAATGATAAAAGATTGATACCTTTTTACCGATGACAAAATATGCAGTAAAACAATAACAATGATAATGTATATAACAAAACATGACAACATTTTGCACGGTCTGGGTAACATGGGTTCACATTGTCAGTGGAGAAAAGCGCCCTCTGTCTAAACATTAGAAACCCATACGGCCAGTAGTTATAGTATTGTTAATAACAGTCTATGATAATGCGTTACTTTTGTAACACAGATGGCCTTTGGTCATCTCCCGTGTTGAAATAAATGTGTTCACAAACATAATGTATGTTGGTAAGCTGACCTTTGGTCATCTCCCGTGTTGAAATAAATGTGTTCACAACCAAATGTATGTTGGTAAGCTGGCCTTTGGTCATCTCCCGTGGTGAAATAAATGTGTTCACAAACATAATGTATGTTGGTAAGCTGACCTTTGGTCATCTCCCGTGTTGAAATAAATGTGTTCATAAACATAATGTATGTTGGTAAGCTGACCTTTGGTCATCTCCCGTGTATGCAGCAATTTATCTTTTTTATATTTTTCCATTTGTACAATAATTGACCATTTATCTACAAGCATACCGTAGGATACGTTCAAAGCTGACTATACATACAGTAGAGCACCTGTAGTCTCAAATATTTTCCTGTGTACAGTAGAGCACCTGTAGTCTCAAATATGTTCCTGTGTACAGTAGAGCACCTGTAGTCTCAAATATGTTCCTGTGTACAGTAGAGCACCTGTAGTCTCAAATATGTTCCTGTGTACAGTAGAGCACCTGTAGTCTCAAATATTTTCCTGCGTACAGTAGCACATCTGTAACCTTTGTTGTTTTCCTTGAATACAGTAGTACATCTGTAACCTTTGTTGTTTTCCTTGAATACAGTAGTACATCTGTAACAGTTGTTTTCCTGCGTACAGTAGTGCATCAAAAACAACAACTGTTACAGATGTACTACTGTACGCAGGAAAAACAACAAAGGTTACAGATGTGCTACTGTACGCGAAGAAAACAACAACTGTTACTGATGTACTACTGTACGCAGGAAAACAACAACTGTTACAGATGTACTACTGTACGTAGGAAAACAACAACTGTTACTGATGTACTACTGTACGCAGGAAAACAACAACTGTTACAGATGTACTACTGTATTCAAGGAAAACAACAAAGATTACAGATGTACAACTGTACACAGGAAAACAACAACTGTTACAGATGTACTACTGTACGCAAGGAAAACAACAACTGTTACAGATGTACTACTGTACAAGGAAACCAACTGTTACAGATGTACTACTGTACGCAGCCTGCGTACAGTAGTACATCTGTAACAGTTGTTGTTTTCCTGCGTACAGTAGTACATCTGTAACAGTTGTGTTTCCTGCGTACAGTAGTACATCTGTAACAGTTGTTGTTTTCCTGCGTACATAGTACATCTGTAACAGTTGTTGTTTTCCTTGAATACAGTAGGGCATATGAACTCTTTATTTTTATAAATAGACGAAGTTTTGTTCAACATAAACTTGTTGCTGCTTAGCCTGCCAGATTTGACATAATTTTCAGAAACTGCTTTTTCAACATAAGCGTTCATCCTAAATGTTATCATATAAAAACTTTACAAGATCTTATGACATATTGTATAAACCTTCAGCCTCTTCATAATTTAATATCTTGCCAGTCCTGTATTGTATCCTGTAAAACTTCAATTGTTTCATCATTTACAGTCCTATGTTGTATCTCGTAAAACTTCAGCTATTTTATCATTTAAAGCCTTACCAGTCCAGTGTAATAGCCTGTAAAACTTCAGCTATTTCATCATTTAAAACCTTACCAGTCCTGTGTTGTATGTTGTAAAAACTTCAGCTATTTTATCATTTAAAACCTTACCAGTCCTGTGTTGTATCCCATAAAACTTCAGCTATTTTATCATTTAAAGCCTTACCAGTCCAGTGTAATAGCCTGTTAAACTTCAGCTATTTTATTATTTAAAACCTTACCAGTCCTGTGTTGTATCCCGTAAAACTTCAGCTATTTTATCATTTAAAGCCTTACCAGTCCAGTGTAATAGCCTGTTAAACTTCAGCTATTTTATTATTTAAAAACTTTCCAGTCCTGTGTTGTATCCCGTAAAACTTCAACCTTACACCATTTAAAAACTCCAGTCGTTCTATCATCTAAAAACTTGCCAGTCTTAGTGTTTCCAAGTGCATAAATAACATTATAGTTCTTAGTTCAGTGTGTAATGATAGAACATGTACACGTGAAACTCACGACGACGCAATAAATACTGTTATTAATACTAATTACGTATACATAGGTAAATCGAATCACGTTAGGGAAAGTCATTGTATATTTCTTTATTTTGTTTTATAACAGATGCCTAATATATCAGAACGAGCTTTACCAAAACGTAAGGCGATCAAATACGCCCAGTGTAAAGCACGAGATACGCATGTGACCCGTAGAATATAACCTTGCTTTTCCATTTATTTTTTCCCCCTTCAGTTTATTTGCTGCGATCAATATATTTGAATTGGCCACTGGAGCGATTTTTCTGATTCCTTTTTTCATAACAGCGGAAGCGAAGAAGGAATAGTCATAATGAAACGGGTTAGTTTTCTTTTCAGTTAAAGTGCCCAATGTAAATATATTCAAATCACATTCTTATGTTACAAGAAAGTGGTGCGCCTGTGGTCGTTTTGTGAATATTGAGAATGATTTAAAGTTGCTGACATAGGATACTCAGCGCTACTTAAATTCGACTGAAACGTATTCCTCTTGAATCTCAGATGAGAAATGGTAAAAAAAGAAACATTGTTATGATGCATTAGGTTTGCATTTTTAGCGGAAACGACCACCAAAAGTAGGCCTAAGAGGGTTCTAGTATTCATGATCTAAAGTGACTTTTTTCAGTACATAGATTTTCGTAAATAGCGTAGCTTTTAAAGGATATGTATATAGACATCTTGATGCAATCGTCTAGTTTTGGACATTTGATGCTGTTTCTTGTGGGCCGAATAGATAGGCGGTTTCGGTTATTTTATATATATTTTTCTTTTGTCACCAAATAGAATTGTAGTAGCTAGAAAAATTATGCTTACAATCCTGATGTTACAGCGTGTATTTCTAAAGTTTGTTTATCGTGATGAGAATGTAGTGATAGAAGATTCATGTGCTATCAGGCCAGAGAGCTCACTGATACACGCTAAGTTGTCACGGAAACTCTCTGAAAGATACAGATATTCTTTTAGTTCGAACAGATCCCCTCCAGGTGTCGAAATAACACAGGCCTTCAAATTTAAACTTCATAAAAGTTGTTTTGGTTTTAATAACGGATTTTCCATAATTCAGCTACGCAGATTTCGAAAATAATATTCATTTTTTTCTATCACGTAAGGAATTTTTACAAATCGGGAAGAAATAAAACCGATTACTTAGATCAAATTATCATTTCATTTACCACAATGAATATTTTCTACTATTATATATATATTAACAACAATACAAAAAAAAAAACTGAAGAAAAGAGAAGAACATTGATGTCAAACGAATATGCATCCTCATTCATCCTGGTTTTGTGTGTGTATGTGAAATCTACGCCTTTTAGTCTCAAAACTAAGTGTTCTGGTCTTTTATGTATTGCGTCATGAGTTTTGTGAAACATCTGTACGCGATGGAAAAATATGGATATCATTTTCGAATTCAGCGTACATGAATTACTGTAGAACACGTAAACATTTCAAGACCATAAAACCATCACAGATTTGTGTAATTAACTATTTCATTCACTGCTCGGTCTTACGATACATCGACTGACTACATCGACTGAAGTTGACAACTTCGACACCCGGTTCGTCGTGATATCTACATTCAAGTTGAGAACTTCAACACCCGGTTCGTCGTGATATCTACATTCAAGTTGACAACTTCGACACCCGGTTCGTCGTGACAGCTACATTCAAGTTGAGAACTTCAACACCCGGTTCGTCGTGATATCTACATTGAAGTTGACAACTTCGACACCCGGTTCGTCGTGACAGCTACATTCAAGTTGAGAACTTCGACACCCAGTTCGTCGTGATATCTACGTTCAAGTTGCCAACTTCAACACCCGGTTCGTCGTGATATCTACATTCAAGTTGACAACTTCGACACCCGGTTCGTTGTGATATCTACATTCAAGTTGCCAACTTCAACACCCGGTTCGTCGTGATACCTACATTCAAGTTGACAAC
>NW_013666676.1:237494-249667 GCF_000517525.1 Limulus polyphemus
CATTCAAGTTGACAACTTCGACACCCGGTTCGTCGTGATATCTACATTCAAGTTGAGAACTTCGACACCCGGTTCGTCGTGATATCTATAGCGACAAACAGAATGAAAACATATATATGATATATATCAGTTCAAAATGTTAATAAATGCAGAGTGAAATGGTGAAACAACAACTCGTGTATTTATCTTTGGTGTTTTATATAATCAATTTATATAAAATGTAAATTTTGTCAACACTATAAATAAATAAGAAAAGTATTATTTGGTTTAGTTATATTTTAAATTTTTGTGTTTCATGAAATTCTTGGCTTCAGATATAGGTAAACACAATATTATAAATTTCTCTTTGTTCATCATTAAATTTTTCGGATTTATTTGTATAGAGTAATCTACTCATCTATTCCCCTACCTAATTACTAAACCTTTTTGTTCAGATCCGGCATTAAACCATTGAAAAAACAAACAAAAAATGAGACGTTTTGATTATATATATATTTATCTATTATTTGCAGGCCCGGCATGGCCAGGTGGTTAGGGTATTCGACTCGCAATCTGCGGGTCGCGGGTTCGAATCCCCGTCACACCAAACATGCTCGTCCTTTCAGCCGTGGGGCGTTATAATGTGACGGTCAATCCCACTATTTGTTGGTAAAAGAGTAGCCCAAGAGTTGGTGGTGGGTGGTGATGACTAGCTGCCTTCCCTCTAGCCGTCCCACTGCTAAATTAGGGACGGCTAGCGCAGAAAGCTACACGAGGCTATGCGCGAAATTCAAAACACACAAACAAACGTTTATGTATATATTTATTTATTATTTGCAACTATAAAGCTATGAAATACATCCGAGTCACTAAAGAACGGGTGTTAGTCAGTTGTATAAAAACGGGACGTATGGCTGACGGCGTTTCTATAATTTAAATTATTGTTTAAATGTTTTTGCGGTCATTTGAATCTTTTATGTTTGTGATTCGAAGATTTATTTATGTGGAATGTTTTGTTTTAAAGACTCCAGTTGTCATTGTTGGGATCTCATCGCCTACCATCACAGTGTTGCTTAATTAAATCATCCTCTTGAATTTCCCTAAGGACATAGGAAGACTTGTTCCATTCCATTAACTGACTGAAATCTATATATTCTGCCAGCTTCCAGTAAGGGTAATGGCTTTTAGTTTTCTTTAGATTACGCCTCGCATTGCTTTCTCTAATCAGCATGTAACAGCCACCCAATCTTTACCCCAGAAAAATCTTGTTAAATGAAAAACAAGCACACATATCCTTACTCCTACAGCTGGTAATTAACCATTGACATTGCGCTGTTGGAGCCGTCCTAGTGCAAAGGAGGTTAGATTAGCACTTGAAAGACATGCGCGTTTAATACCCCGAATGGTTTCTGTATGAAAAGACTAACGAACACCCCCGTATCCACGTCTACATTGTTGTAGTGCTTCGTGTTTACATGGGCTCTGCGTACACGCTAGGATTTACAATATCTGCTGTAAACTTTTTTAGGTTTTCTTCTTATTGCAAACTAAAATAAAATAGTCTACAATATGGCGGCTACGACGTTTCTAGTTGATATTTTTTTTTTTTGTCCACAGTATAATACAAATAACATTATCGATTTCGTTCAGATATAACAAAGCCTCCACCGTGACGTAGTTAGAGGTTAATATAAGCCTGAAATCCTACATTCTCGCCGCTTTGATCAAATTTCTTGTGTGACAACAAGAAACTTTCATCGTAATACGCTTATCTCCCGGGCAGGATTCGTTCGTTTAGATGTCTAGTCTTTAGAACTGTTGCATAGAGAACATCATATACATTGTTACTGTATCATTATTTCAACCAATTAGCCGAGTAATTAAGTATAATATCATACTCAAATAATTATTATGGAAATTGTTTGTATGGAACGATATTTAATAATTTCCATATAAATGTATATTCTGCTCATAACTTTTCTGGACTTAACAATTGGTTAGTTTCAAGTGTCAGTATGTAACAATTGGTTGGTTTCAAGTGTCAGTATGTAACAATTGGTTGGTTTCAAGTGTCAGTAGGTAACAATTGGTTACTTTCAAGTGTCAGTATGTAACAATTGGTTAGTTTCAAGTGTCAGTATGTAACAATTGGTTACTTTCAAGTGTCAGTATGTAACAATTGGTTGGTTTCAAGTGTCAGTATGTAACAATTGGTTAGTTTCAAGTGTCAGTATGTAATGCTGACCTATATTCGTGGCAGAGTTCTAGAGTAACAATTCAGTCAAAAATTAAAATAGTGAGGATTTATATAGAAGAATATTAGACTAATCTTTACTGCTGTTCAGTTTAAGTAATACGGTACATAGAACATGATTTTTTTACGTTTCTTACAATGTTTCTTTGTTTTTACGAGTTCCTATTCTAGTTCTTCGTATGGCACGAGTTGATTAAAGAGGGATTTCTTTTTTATTAAATATGTTGATGTAGTGAATAATTAATATTTCTTCCATGACAGCTTACTCATCCGAAAGATATATATTCAATACAGCTCGTACACGTTTCAACGACTTTCAAATCCTGCATACCGTGGTCATGTCTAAACTTTTGTTTGTATTTATACCTCAGCCAATTAAAAATTTGTAGAATTTGTGATTTTGTGATCTAACTTACTCCCTTGTTTGTCTAACGAGAACAGTGAGGTCGTTTGGTTACATTATGTTGTTTGATACTTGAATTTTAACTGGCTACTGTAAATCAAATCATATTCTTCTTTTATGACCTCAATGCTTATTTAATACATCTTTTAATTTTCAAATTTTTCGATGAATACGAAATTTTCTAAGTTCCAGCTGTGGTTTTAATTTCAGTACAACCTGAGCATATCCTTAAAACATTTTATTCGACTGACAAATAGGACGCTAAAGCCAAATTACGTCTCGAAGACAAAGCGCTACCTTTTCCTGTTCCTCATGTTCAGTACCAGTTCGAATATCCGCTGGATGTGTCAGTTTTTAATAAAGATTGTTATTACTGTAACTATTTTATTTTTTAAAGTAAACATATTTACCCCAAACACAGGCAAGAACAAGATTGTTTTCACAGTAGTTATTAATTGTTTAGAATACAAATCGTAATAAAAGAGCGAGTGGTATTTGTCACAAGAATCGATTAAGCTGTAGATGTGTTATTTCGTATTCTTCTTAATTGGAACATTTCCGAATATGAAATTAAGTCTGTAGCCAAATTATTTTTTTATCACAAATATTAGGCCTATTGTATTGTAAAGTTTCGCCGGCTTTCGGCGTTTAGACTATAGCAAATGTAAGTAACCTAACCAATTTAAACATAAACCAGTAATGACCTCTTTACCTTTGCCCTTAAATCTAGTTTTAGTTTCGTTTCCTCTAACAGATCTTAAGAACCAAATTTGCAGCTTGTTTGATTTGGATATCTTAATGGTGTATTACCTGTCATTAATCTCTTCAGACTTGTTTTTATTCGTCAATTCACCTGCAAGAAAAATCCATCTAATAATCACGTGACCAACAAACTACGCCGTTTTTATCACGCTAGGCTTATTTGGTTATTGATTTCTGATAATTATGTTAATTATAACTAACCGTGCAGTGAACGGAAATTAAACTATGTTGACCAAGTTATCTCGTTGCGATGAAATGGAAAAAAAACAAAAAAACTTGTGGAATCTATAGTTCTTTGTGTGTGTGTGTCCTGCTCTATTGAAAAGAACATAAACTTCAATCATCTGATGAAATCTTCTTTCCAAATGTTTTTGAGAAGGAGTGTTAGTGAGAATCTAAAACATGGAAACCATTTGTTCGTTCAGCAAACTGATAGAAATCTGAACCACGTTTAGACAAACAGAATCGTATTGTAATCTGTTATTGAGAGAAATATCACTAAAACTAGTATCAATATATAATTTGATTTAAAACTATGGAATTAAAAAAAAGTACCTCGTTATTGGTTCAGAATTATTGTTACGTCCATGAATACGTTTTGTTTTGATTGGTTATTTTGAATTTCTAATATTCAAAACGCCACTAACGTTTCGTACTTATCAGATGGAGTTATCTGAGTCAAGAAATGGCTAAGTTAATTTTTATCTCACCAAGCGGAATTCCGGCATGTCTTAAACGTTGCAAATGAGAAAATTTATCAAAGTTATCTGTAAGTAGTTAAGATGGAAAGTGCTGCAGATAAATGAATGTATGTGAATTTTATATCGAAGTTGTATAATATGCTGTTACGATTACCGAATTAGTTTGTAGCAGTGCATTTAGTATCGGGCAATATAGTTGTAGAAACAAATGTTTTGAGACAGTGTTTACATTTTATAGATAGCAAATGCTCTTTAGAACTGCGCGTGGCTGAAAATAAACTAAGAAGGTCTAGAAAACTCCTTATTTTGATGTAGTGACTCCATTTTGTAAATACTATCATCAATAGCAAAACCCTTACCTTGAGGTTTGAAATGCTACATTATGATCTAGATAGAAAGCAACATTCCAGCTTTGAAGTTGAAAGTGCTATTATGGAGATAGCTATGTCTAGAAAAATAGCTTATTTCAAGGCAATAAGCCTTAAAGTAAAAACTGTCGATTCTCAAGAAATGCTCAAGAAAGATGTTGTAAAATACTATTATGGAACTTTTGCGCCTAGGAATCTATTACTTTAAAGTAGAAACTGTGAAGTCTCGTAAAATCACGTAATTTCAAAGAGAAAATACGTTATAAAGGTTGTTTTGTCCTCAAAAGTTTCATAAAGAACACTTAGAAGAAAAACACCTACTACGTTATGTATTGTAGTTTCTTCTGGTAAAACACTTTTGAAATGGTTACAAAGTCGTCTTTTCTTGCTTTTGTGACAGCTAAATGTCGTTTCATAGTTTGGTCAAACCAAGTTTGGGCCAAAACGAAATACGTCAGGTAGTATCGACAAAACGAATAATCACGATATTAACAATAACTGAACTAATTAATAATTATTCTCAACAGCTCGATTTGTTAGATTGAGTGATGCTGGTAAGAGGGCGTGTGTTTTTCTTTACTGATGTAGGTAACTAGGCAACTGAAGAGCGGTTATGTTCGTTAGGAAACATTCTACGATGTGTCATATCACACTGATCAGACACGGTTGCCAAGGAGACAGATTTCGATAGTTGGACATCTTGAAAACCGAAAGATTTTTGTATTGATTTTTCTGGTTCAAGTAATTTGAATTTCATCGTTATTATTATTATTATCAAAAGTGGTTCAAATAATTAGTTTTAAAGAAATTTCGTATAATGTTAACCTAAAAATAATGTTACAAATGTTACTTATAATCAATGATTAGTTCGAAGTTTTCAAAAACATTCGGTAAACAGCATGAAAATATAACTTACATCTTTCTTTATCAACACGTCCCCCAGTGGCACAGCGATAAGACTTATAACGCTAAAAACCGGGTTTCGATACTCGTGGTGGGCAGAGCACAGATAGCCCATTGTGTAGCTTTGTGCTTAATTACAAACAAACAATTTATTTAAATCCGTGAATTTTCCAACGGAGACATGTTTCATTTGATATGTAATAACATACCATACTAATGATAAATTCTAATTAAAATTAAGATAACTATATAAAACAGGACTGAAAGTAACTTATAAATTAATGAAACCAACTCTATATACAAAACTGAGAACGTACTACATAATGTTATAAACCAATGCTCTCCTGTGGGTCATCGGTAAGTTTATGAACACTAAAGTCTGGGGTTCGATTTCTTGCGGTGGACACTGCAGATGGCCTAACGTGGCTTTGCGCTTGAATAAACAAGTAAACAAAATAAAGCAATACACCCAAAAAGTAAAATCTATAAATATTAGAATTCTTTGATTGATCAGTTCGATCCCCTCGCTATAAACGATAGTTCAGCCATAATTCCAACAATATTTCACGAGTTTCCGCCGGATAAGGATATTTAGGTTAACACTAAATCAATATATTAAGCCAATAATACAAAATTGTATTCAATAATGAAGAGAAACAATGATAATACATAAGAAGAGTTTTAGTATTTCGACCATTTAGTAATGAAATATGTTTTTAATTATTATGTTGAAGTTTAATGTTGTACTGGCGAAAACAAACCAATAAAAGACAATCGCGTGATATAAAAAGGGTTTTATACAAATCCAGTTAGATCTGCTTTCAAAGAAATCAATGATTAGTTAGATAAGATTTGGAGACGTATATAGCTTGAACTGATATCTTGCTGACATGGTTTCATCATTGCCTATTCTGTCAATTCTTCTTATTATATTAGCAATGTGAATTCATATAACGTTATACAAAACATGTCTGGTTTGTTCTGGTGACAGTTTATATGGAATGGTATAAGACAAAATATTGATGGATGATAGGCGTGTGTATTGTTGTTTGGTGAAGTCGGCTGTATGGAGGTTCTAGCCCCACTTATTTCAATTGGTTTTTCTAGACTATATACTTTGTCTTACATGAACGATAGTACAAAAAAAGATATTGATAAAATCATATGCTTTCCGCCAATCATATACATATATATATCGTAAGAAGTTTTTGTGTTCCTGTCGTTATATCTAGTTTTATTTATGATGTGTAAACACACGTGTGTACATTCATAGCATTAATACGTGTATTACATCTCTTTCTCTACTTTAATGTTTCGTCATGCAGACATATTAATAAAACGAGCTTAGAACAACGAAGATAAAACAACAGAAGACTGCTTCTATAGAGCGGTATAATCATCTCAATAATAACGTCTCAACCATTTCATTATGCCCCCCCCCCCCGAAAGAAAAATACGAGCTAACAATTTCGATTATTAAAACAGATAACAATATAGTAATGCTGCAAATAAGTCCTGCTTTTGTATTCAATGTGGTAATCAAGATAAATCCACTAATATAATCTTCTAATACAATCCTCTAATATAATCTTCTAATATAATCTTATAATATAATCTTATAATATAATCCTCTAATATAATCTTCTAATATAATCTTCTAATATAATCTTCTAATATAATCCTCTAATATAATCTTCTAATATAATCTTCTAATATAAGCCTCTAATATAATCCTCTAACATAATCTTCTAATATAATCCTCTATTATAATCTTCTAATATAATCTTATAATATAATCCTCTAATATAATCCTCTAATATAATCTTCTAATATAATCTTCTAATATAATCCTCTAATATAATCTTCTAATATAATCTTCTAATATAATCCTCTAATATAATATTCTAATATAATCTTCTAATGTAATCCTCTAATATAATCTTCTAATATAATCCTCTAATATTAGTCTTATTCTTAACCGTAGATCCTCCTCAGGATGAGCTCTTCCAACGGGATTTTAACTGGCAGTTTCGAAGGAAACGGATGACGTCACTATCTAACAACAGTAATTATTGGTTGCTTGTTCAGTCCACTTCTCCATCCTTTGACCCCAGTCCATCGAAGAACATCACTACACAGATAGGTCAGACTGTCTATTTACACTGTATGGTCAATAACCTCGGTGATAAAACGGTAGGTATTTATGAAACTTTATTGTGTATTTTTAAATAACTCTCTAGTAGCATCATAGCTTTGCAAGTAGCTGGGTAACACTTACTATAATTACACACAACTAAATTCTTTCAAACCATTTTCTACACTGTCTTCTCACTCAATTTTAATCGAGCCAACATGAATATTCAGTTTTCTTTCAACGAGTTTACTCATTTTTTTAGATCCGCCGTGACATCTTAACGTATTGTTCTAAAGTTCACAGAAGTTTCCTGGGTTACAAAATTGTATTTATGTTGTTTGCTCACATTCATAGAGATACTATGATTTTTCAGCTTGTTTTAATATGTGTTACTCATATTCACAGAATTTAGAACCGCCGTGACTTTCAAATTGCTTAATATGTTTTACACAACTTCATAGAAACACCATGGTTTCCATAACGCTTATATACAATTCCACAGAATCACCTCATCTTCTTCATAATTTTCAAAGTATTGCTACTATTTTTTAAGTAATCTTCATTTGTTCTCGTACAACTTCAGTGGATTAGAAGTAGCTTGT
The DNA here is from genome assembly GCF_000517525.1 of Limulus polyphemus. Lineage (NCBI taxonomy): Eukaryota > Metazoa > Arthropoda > Merostomata > Xiphosura > Limulidae > Limulus > Limulus polyphemus. The sequence continues at coordinate 245,601 of NW_013666676.1, forward strand.
TTTTCAGGTTGTTCTACATTAAATGTATACACTTTCTATGTATCTTTATAAAAGCCATCACAACTTAACAGACAGTCTTGAACGAGTTTTTATATAAACGAATACATATATGCAAACATACACCAACCACGATGTTTGAAAGTAATTTTTATCACGTTTTTACACAACGTTTTAAAGCTGTCACGACTTTCTTATCCCGTTTTCGTATAGTTTGAAATTAATTTATTGATTCGCTGTAACCTTTAAGTTTGTGCTTGGCGTGTTTTTACACAACGTTTTAGATCTGTCATGACTTTATTATCTTGTTTCTGTATGGCCTTACCCTAACATTTTCGACAATTTTTCAGGCTACACTTCGAAATTAGATCTGTCATGACTTTATTATCTTGTTTCTGTATGGTTTTACATTAACTAATAGATTTTCGACAATTTTTCAGGCTACACTTCTTAATTAGATCTTTCAGAATCTTACTCTTCTGTTTTTGTTTTACCTTACACAAATTTATAAGTTCACTATATATTTCAATCTGTGCTTTGCGCGTTTCTACCTGATTTCTTACATAGAACTATCACGATTTTCTTATCTCGTTTCTGTATAGTCTTACACTAATCTATAGATTCTAGACAATTTTTCAATCTTTCTTTACTCAATTTCCTAAATCTTTTCTCGTTTTCATGTGTTTTTTACCACTTTATAGTTTCACTATTTCTTTTCCATGCTGTCCTTAGCGTATCTTTACATAAATTCGTAGAACGACAACGCTTCAAACGGTACGCAGTCTCCGAACAAGTTCAATATTGATTCTTTCATAGTAGTTAATGTTAGACATTAGTTCCATTAGGACGTTCAGAAACTACTCATTATCATTGTAAATAGAGTACATAGACATCGGAATTCATCCATCGCTTATTAGAAAAACACCCGATTATTTTACCTTTACACGTTCATTCTTTGTGTACCATTTATTGATTTAATGATATATGTGTTTTTAATGTGTTCCGTTGAATACATAAATAATCCGTTAGAAAAGCAAACAAGTTCCCGTTAAGTCCTTTATTAGTTTTCTATACAAATGTTGTAGACAAACAAACAAATTTTTCACGTAAGTGTTCAAATATATTCTTTTAGCTAGACAGATGCAATAAAATAATTAATAATTGCGAGAGATATTTATTTAAGTTCTTCATAATGTTATACAGACTAATTAATGGATGTAGCGTTGTATAGATTTGGTTAAAGTTACAGTGTTATACATAGTTACTAATTGGTGTAGCGTTGTATAGACTTGTTTAAAGTTACAGTGTTATACAGAGTTACTAATGGATGTAGCGTTGTATAGACTTGTTTAAATATACAGTGTTATACAGAGTTAATAATGGATGTAGCGTTGTATAGACTTGTTTAAAGATACAGTGTTATTCAGAGTTACTAATGGGTGTAGCGTTGTATAGACTTGTTTAAAGATACAGTGTTATACAGAGTTACTAATGGATGTAGCGTTGTATAGACTTGTTTAAAGATACAGTGTTATTCAGAGTTACTAATGGATGTAGCGTTGTATAGACTTGTTTAAAGTTACAGTGTAATACAGAGTTACTAATGGGTGTAGCGTTGTATAGACTTGTTTAAAGATACAGTGTTATACAGAGTTACTAATGGATGTCGCGCTGTATAGACTTATTAAAGGATACAGCGTTTTACAGAGTTACTAATGGATGTAGCGTTGTATAGACTTGTTTAAAGATACAGAGTTATACAGAGTTACTAATGGATGTAGCGTTGTATAGACTTGTTTAAATATACAGTGTTATACAGAGTTAATAATGGATGTAGCGCTGTATAGGCTTGTTTAAAGATACAGTGTTATTCAGAGTTACTAATGGGTGTAGCGTTGTATAGACTTGTTTAAAGATACAGTGTTATACAGAGATACTAATGGATGTAGCGTTGTATAGACTTGTTTAAAGATACATCTTTGTATAAACATCTTAATGGTTGTAGAAATAAACTGTTAAATCCAACTTTTATGCCATTGATGTTATTTTTGTATTTGTTAATGTGTTTGATTATATCATCATTATGATGAGTACATGTGAAACGATATGTTTATTTTATAGTCCGTATTGATTCTTTTTAAGACGTGGGACTATCATATGAACTTAACACTGTTTGTATTCAGCTAAAAACGTGAGTTAACTTGTAGGTGATCGAACACACGAGTAACTACCACATTGTATCAGCATCTTTACATTATAAGCTCATATGCACTGGGATTTGACACGTCTGGCTACATCGTCTAAAACACCCTAGTTAACGTGAGTTAACTTGTAGGTGATCGAACACACGAGTAACTACCACATTGTATCAGCATCTTTACATTATAAGCTCATATGCACTGGGATTTGACACGTCTGGCTACATCGTCTAAAACACCCTAGTTGGGGGACATTCCATTCTGGACGGAATTAATTTAAAAAAAAAGAAAGTAGCAAGAAATTTGGATACATTCACATCATTCCGGACAAACCTGAGTAAAAAAACACAAGTTGGTATCAAGTCCAAGTAAATTTAAGTAAAGAAAACACGTTTGCCTTGAATTGAATAAAATTAATTTGTTACAGTAATTTAGGGCAAAAAAATGTTTTGCTTGTGTACATTTACACAAAAATTTCATATTCGTTTAGTTTTTTTGCTTATTTGAGTTACTTTCAGACATATGGATGGTTATGTAAATGTTAAACATACAACAGGCGATGGTAACATGTTTATATAAACACATTAGTTCGTTCTGATTAAAAATTAAAAAGATTCAGTGCAATGTTGAATATCTAGACGTTTTTTGTTGTTGTTTTTTACAGAAAGCCCAAACACAAATTTTATGTAATTCTTGCTCTGTTTTGTTAATGTTCACAAAATTTCATTGTTTGAAATAAATTGACATCTAGGGAAAAAAATGCCACACACACAAAAAAAAGAAATAGTCTTAGAAAGATAAAAAAATTTCAGAGAACATCAGGAACCCTGAAATAAGTGAAGAAATTGATATTAATCGACGTGGATCTAAGGCCGTTCTTGTTACCGCGGATATTCAACGTGACATCGCTCTTCTTGTTACAACACATATTAGGTTACAGCTCAGTCACGAGAACTTTCAAATTCTGCAGGATGAGCTAGTAAACAAAGCTGAGGTCTGTCACAGAAACCGGAAGAAGAAATATCAAACATGATTTCATTTGGGTGAGTCTTCTGCTTTTTCGGCTAGTTCTGACATAACGATCTGACAAATCACTTGTCGGGCGTCTGTTAATTCACGCGCACAATGAAGAACATGTGGTAGCCGCTCATGCCTGATCTGAGCCTTGAATGATCGAGGCCTAGTCTCGTAGCGGCGGTGCTTTTAGGAGAGCTTCATGCCTTAATGCTTCGCTGGAAAACAGATTAGTCAATGTGTTTGCTTTTAATTTAGTAGTTATGGGCAAATTCTTGTAAATAATATCTGTACTTAGTAGAGTTTTGAATGTTTTTAATCGTTTTTTTTGTACGTCCGTTAAGAGTAGGATACAGCTGTTTAAAATATTATTTTTCTTAGTTGAAAAAAATCTGTATTTTTGTAAATGTTTAAAATTGTTAGATAGCGTTTAAATGTGTTTATTTTTCTTTCCATGTTATGCTTAATATGTTTATTATCGTAAACACAGTCGCCTTACGTGGCAAAATATTAATAGCCGTACCTCTTTTACTTGTGTCTCTAGTGATACGTATTGAGATATTGTTAGTTCACTAACGAAAGATGCAAACCAATCCCAGGATTAATAACTTGAAACAAAAAAACCAAACCATAATTCCTGAAACCAATAATAAAATATGAGACACCAACCTACACATCATTCCTGAAACTAATAATTAAAGATGAAAAATCAACCCCACCTCATCCCTGAAGCTAACAATAAAATACGAGACACCAACCCACACATCATCCCTGAAGCTAACAATAAAATATGAGACACCAACCCACACATCATTCCCGAAGCCAATAATTAAAGATGAAAAATCAACCCCACATCAT
>NW_013666676.1:250667-254749 GCF_000517525.1 Limulus polyphemus
GACACCAACCCACACATCATCCCTGAAGCTAACAATAAAATATGAGACACCAACCCACACATCATTCCCGAAGCCAATAATTAAAGATGAAAAATCAACCCCACATCATCCCTGAAGCTAACAATAAAATACGAGACACCAACTCACACATCATCCCTGAAGCGAACAATAAAATATGAGACACCAACCCCACATCATCCCTGAAGCTAACAATAAAATATGAGACACCAACCCACACATCATCCCTGAAGCTAACAATAAAATATGAGACACCAACCCACACATTATTCCTGAAACTAATAATGAAAGGCGATAAACCAACCCACACATCATTCACGAAGTTATAATAAAACCAAACAACAATTCTAGTACCACTACAGCAAGATCCAGTTTTAAACTAGACATCATTATGGCAATCAATACTGGAAATAACCTACGCATCATTAATGATGCCAAAAATAAAGTCACGATATTACATTCGATGAATTATACTTCATGCTAATAATGAAATAAAATAAAACAACCAAGATGTCATTCTTGTGTGGTACTGTAACATAAGATACTAGCATCGACGTTATTCTGATGTGATACTGTAACATAAGATACTAGCATCGACGTTATTCACTGTGTCATAATGAACATAGGATACTAGCTTGACATTATCTTTGTGTGATAATGGAAAGATGTTGATTAAAAGCGCAGACATTGTTCTGGTGTGATATTATAGGACACTAGCATGACGTCATCTATTTATATCAATTTTAACAACACAATAGAATGCATTTTTACACAAAGTTAATATGCCTTGGATTTTGCAGTAGTGTGAACGTCAATAACTATCTGGAAGTCTACTTTTTAATAGAGGTATATCATATTTGTCTGTTTGTGTTTTATTTACGTGAAATCAGCCGAAGCCTGCTTGGAGGGGTCACCTGTTTTAACCTCTCGAACTACCACACAGTAGTGTGTTGTCAGTCAGTCAGTCAGTAGACACTAAAATGACGTCACGTAAGGGACGCTTAACGTTGCAATGTGTACTGTCGTGACGTCAGTAAAATGTACGCATGCCATGAATCACGAGAAGAATTATGCACACTTTAAGCTACAGCACAGCATAATTTAAGAACTTCAAAAGCAAGAAATAAACATATTTGTTACTGTTAATTTCGGTTTTATTTTCTCCTGAAATAAGAAACTTTCTTTATATTTTTTGCTTTACTTATCTGTTTGTAGTTGCTAATAGCTCTGTGTATTCTGTCTCTCTTTCATGTTAACCCTACATTATCCTTCTTTACATATAATTACGTTTCATAGTTCTTTCGGCCCATATACGCTTAAATGCTTATACATTCGTATTTCTGTTAAAACATCAATGCGTCTTTGTTCATTTGATCGCCAGCCTTTGTATTTGAATATCGATTTACTTGTCTATTTTTACCTATTTATGCTATTGTTCTTCTTGCGGGCTGACGTCATTTGAAACAGCGCCAGTTTCTACATTTGAAAAGAATAATAATGTTAAATAAACTCAGTTTCTAATCCATTTAGTTAATATCCCTCGATACTTGACTTCAAAAGGTGTAAATTCTAGGAAGTTTGGATTGTTTATGTTAAGATGTAATATCGATTACCCTGTTTTGCAGGCAGAAAGCTAGACTTATCAAAATACAGTCATTTCACATCATTGTTGACAGAAGATCGTATAAAACAAAACAGTTTTTGCAGGTGGAACGTATTCCCCAGGCTTCTGAGCAGAACACGCTGACTGTTCTAACTCAATTCGTATGCTTATTCGCAGGGTAAACTGATTCTTCATATACGTAGACCTGAAGTTGAATCATTATGGTAAAAAGGGGAGCATGTACAGGTGTGGAAAACTTTAAACATTCTTTTTGTTCCATAAAAAAACTGACTATTTGAATATAGCCATCGCTTATTTTGATCTGATAGACTAGAAGGAAGTCAGTCAGTGAACAACACCCACCGCCAGCTCTTGGGCTATTCTTGTACAATCTTTGAGAGATGAGGTCGAGTTATGTTCGTAATCATTCAGAGACTGGGCGTTGCCCAGGGGTTGGCGTGTCCGAATCGTGGATTCGACGTTTTTACACTCGTGTCCGGTTGCATCTAAAAACGCGCTATGCAATTGGGGCCAGAGGTGCGTTATAAGAGTGACAGTCAAATACCTTTATAGGTCAGACCAAAGTAACTCAAGAGTTGGCGATGGGTACAATTGACTAGCTGTCTTCACTCTAGTCTATTAGCTCAAAATATGGGATGGGTTTGCGCAGGTAGACTTTGCATAGTCTTGTTGGAATATTCTGAAACAAAAATCGTAAAAAGACTGCAAGGATAAGGAAACGTCCAGTTAAATAATTCAAAATAACCTTGTAAGTCCTAAGGAAATATATAGACGAAATATATTTTGGAAACGATTTTCAACGTCGTTAGAAGTAATCAGCCGAAATAAAAAAAATATATGAACACGACTTGCATGTCGTTATTAGCATCTTGCGTAACGCGGACGGAGTTATTGTTTATAAGCACATCTTAAAATACGACCTATATTAAAAAACGCGCGTTATAAGGGGTATATTAGCATGAGAAGCAGTCTTTCTTACCGGAAAAGTACTTAGAAGTAAGTGTCTTAAAATGGTGAAAATTCTGTTCTTGTGTGAGAACCTACAGCATATTCTTCATAACCTCAAGTCGCTAGCCGAATGAAGCCGGTGTTAGGTGGTTCTAGCTGTAGTCTTCCGACTGGGAAAGCTACGAAAAATCCATTTTCATAAACACAGTTATTACCGGCTATAAAACGATTTAAAACCTTTACGAAAAGAAAGTCTATAAAATGGCAAGTGCAGCTTTCGCGCACTTTTTTTAATATGAACTGGTTTATGATTTTAGTAACACAGTAAGGATACTCTCTGCCCGAAAAAAAAACAACAAAATATTTAAACCGTGAATCTGTGAAATTATGCAGCTCTGCTTTTACAGTATTTTACAAGTGTTCTTCTCAAACATTCTCTACTGGAATTGTTTTCTTGTTAATTTATGATAATCTAAATGAACAAACGTAAATATTTCTTTGAATAAACTCTCGCCGTTCCAAGTTCTTGTTTGTTATTGCCAGTAGAGGAAGCCAATGAGGCGCAGATATGGTAATACATACAATGATATGTTGACTGACGATGTGATTGTTTCTAAGCGTGATGATAACATGATGAAGAACGCCTTAAAATATCAATAAATTAAAAGGATGACTCATCCCATTAAAAGGTAAGCTTATTTGTTAGTGTAAATTTAAAACATCTTTCTTCCCTTCCATGACAATAGGTGGCGCCTAGTTGTTGATTAAACGAAATTATAACAGTTATTTATCTAACTATGATATAATACTGCTGTCGTGAACATATCTAATTCAAAAACGTGAAGATAGAACTATCATTTACGTGTCTGGGAATCCCAAAAGTACAAATTAAAACCAGAAATATCCTGAGATAGAGGATTTAGTGAGTGCACGTTTTGTTAGAAACCAATTAAATTAATTAACACGAGATGGTTTTACAGATAATTATTCAGACACAGAATGATAAAGAGAATAAAACTGAGTCACTCAGTGTCATCATTTGTTTGTGTAAAGTAAAATCTCTGAGAGAAACAGCTGACCATGAAAATATTCGACATTTTATTGAAGAACTAGAATCAAGTTAGTTGATAACGCTTGGAGACGGCTTGAATGGGTAATGAAGAACAATTTTAATGTAGGTTTAACATAAGAGCAAATGTACAACGTTTCGACAAGGGTTTGTCATCATCAGGAATAAGTAATTTACACTGACACGGATATATATATATATATATATACAGTATGGTAGAAAGAGGTCACATGACTGGATATTGTTGCACGACTTAGAAGAGATATCTTGGCACCCCAGGGTGTTGGTTTAGAGTACGGTTGTTTTGTTCATTTAAGATGGATTCCTTGATTTTTCGTTTGTTTATGTTTGGTTCTTTGTTTAAAATTACTGTGTTTTTAATAGATATACTATGGTTTTTTTGAGTTGCAATGGTGGAAAACA
>NW_013666676.1:255639-272997 GCF_000517525.1 Limulus polyphemus
AGTGTAAACTACTTGTACCTGATGATGACAAAACCTTGTCGAAACGTTGTACATTTGTTTTTCTTCATTACCCATTCAACCCGTCTCCAAGCATTATTAGTCTCAAAGTGGGTTCCTCGTCATCAACTTAGTTGATATTTCTTTTCCTCAAGAGAAGAATATCCAAAATGACACCATGAAGTCTCTCTCTTGGATGATTCACTGAGTAGATTCATAAAACAAGTAATATAACTTTTTTTTTATCACTGGGATGCTATTGCTAGTCTAGCTACTGTCTTCAATCGGACAGTTCCATCCACATTAAGCTGGTGGCTATTGGACTTGCTATGGTCAATATTATTACAATATTCTGTCATCTTATCTTCATCAAAAAAGAACCAGGAAAGCGTTAATGTTCTCAGTGCTATAGAATTCGACAAACAATTACAATGTTTTCAGGTCCATCTGATTACTAATCCCCCTCTTTGCTGACGTTTAGTTTAAGCATTTGATGAGCACCTCCTGATGTGGATTTGAGTTTGGCAATGCGCTAAACATTGTATACATGCGCATTACATATCGCAGTTCCAAACATTGAATTGTTCGACAATGAATATCCCCCTGTGGGACAGCGGTAAGTCTTCGGAGTTACAACACTAAAGTCAGGCGTTCGATTCCTCTCAGCAGATGCAGCAGCTAGCCCCACGTAACTTTGCTATAAGATAACACAGACACTCGTCAATGAAATAAATACTACTTTCTTAGACTTGAGAAGTTGCCACACCACTGCTGTTTACCACAGCCATACACGATCTCTGCATTCAAACTTACATTTTCATTTTCTCATCATCTCGTCATAAGTACTCTTCTTCCATAACACGTGCTTACCCTTCTGTCAGTTGCCTACTCATATGTGTAAACCATGGTTGTCTACAGACAACCCTTTATAGTAGGTACTGTAGCATATTTAAACCGGTTCATGAGCCGTACATATAATAAACTAGGAACATCACGCCCCATCTGAACATCGAGAAGTTCAGTCTGGTTGTTTGGTAACTTTATAAACCATCATCTTTTATATATATATATTTATGGAGCCAACACCACTGGAAGGAGACGCTTCTTCTTCCATAAATTCATCTGTCATCATGAATGATAGTTCATGAAAGTATAGCCCTTTAGATAATGTAAGTTGTACCATCTTTCCTAGTCTACATTAGCCTAGCATTCTACTTTCACGCTGAATAACCTTTACTATTGGAATGATACTTGGCCAGACAAACAAAGTATGATTAGTCTTCACCAACAGGATTGGCTACTCTGTTTGGCAATGACATTTCTCTGCAACTTGTCCTTTAGGCCAGTACTCCACCTGAAATACTGGCAATACATTGAATCTACTGTCCTGAGATTCTGTACATTGACAACGTATATGCTAAAATATCTCCCATATTACCCCGTGATTTACCAGTTTCGTTTATCTCGGATAAACTCCTATCATATCATTAACTCATATCAGCACTAGCGTGTCAATTTTTTCATTCTATAGCAATTGGCTTGGTTCTACAGAAAGTAGGAACTTGCATGAATGCTATAATTTTGGAAACATTTCTTTAAGAGGGGTTATCCCTTAAATAGCTGGAGACTATTACCATCAACTGGAGGGCTTCTTACGGTTCATACTGTCTCCTCCGGACTTCATGGATTTCCCGAGTTTGTATATTCCAATGATACACAGACATGAAGGCTTAAAAGTATGTGTTCTAAAAGCTAACACTTTTCAATTCAAGTCCTCTCATGGCATCAGAATTTCTTTTTGCCTGGTTTCTTTGGTAATTCGACAGATGTAAATAACTGAAGGTTCGTGAATTTCGTCAATTAGTTTATATGTTGTTGGATGCTTACAAGCCAACTATATGGGCATCAAATTTCACAAAGAAATATTCACACTTTTTTGACACTCTGTGTGCAAGTTGGCCCTTGTGGTAGAGCTCTAAATTGTAGAACCTGCGAACCGGGTTCAAATCCGTGCGATAAAACAAAATTTTCCCGCTCTTTAATCTGTGGTTGCGTTAAAGGGGTGACAGTCATTCTCTTAGCGTGGACAATGAGTACTAAGGTATTGCTGACTGTATTCTTTTCACCTGGTCGGTAATTCAAAATTAGGAATTGCGGAAGATAACCTTATTAACTTTGCCATAATTACGAAATACAAATTGCTTATATTAACCAAGAGAATGAAATACAAATCGTTAACTAAATAAAAATCTGTCAAACGGAAAAACAAATTAAGTAAAATAAAATGGGATGAGATGTGGCTGAATTCAACTTCACAAAATGCACTTATAAATATAACACTTCAAAGTTAGCTTGAAGGTTATATCAGAACTTTGAAGTCCGAGCTCGATCTGATATCATGTTCTCAACTGACCGACAAGTCTCATTACCTCTATTAGTTGACTCAATCACAAAATCAGTAAAACTCGGTAGAAAAACTGTCTCTTCTCATGTAACCCACAGTTTGGTTATCTCAAAAGGTCAACTTGGGGTCATCAAAACTACCGCACCAGTGAAAAGGCTGGTCTAACTTGGCAACAACTAGCAGGTGTGACACAGCTAGGATCGCGTTTGTGTGTGGCAATGATGGACGTTTCGAATACAAAACAAATCATAAAAGGTTGTATTTTTCAGCAAGAATACGTTTCATATAACAACTTCAATTAAATTGTTGTCAGACAAAACACGCACACAAATGATTAAAACTCAAAACGGATATCGGTCTTTCAGACAGGAAGATATCAATGATGAACTGGCCAAAAATTTTGAAAAAAGTTCGTGTTTTCATTTCCCTTACGAGTTTTCGTTTGAAGTTTGGCCGTTCCGTTATTATTCAGTTGTGACGTAGATTTTTTAATTACTCTAATTAGTTTTATCCAATTCTAAAAATAATTTCAAAGTGAGGTTCATTATCTTAAACATGTTTCTTTCTGTTTAATAGGTTTCTTGGATTCGACGACGAGATCTCCATCTTCTTAGTGTTGGCACAGAAACTTACATCAATGAAGAAAGATTTAGCGCCGCCCACGTGGAAGGCACGAACGATTGGCCTCTCCAGATCAAGTATCCACAGTTGACGGACACTGGTCTGTATGAGTGTCAAGTTAGCTCTGACCCCAAAATCAGCTTCTTTGTCAAGTTGAACGTTTTAGGTTTGTTGTTATTAGCTGGTTAAAGCTTAAAAATAGCAATAATGTTATATTAACATCGTTTACGTGTTTTTAAATAGGTTCATTTTGGAAAACAGACAGTCATTTTCCACACACACAAGTCGCACAGTGTATCTTGACCAATATAAGCAGCTTGCTAAACATGAATATAGGTGTGTGCGCGAGGAATATTTTAACCATTTTCATAAATCCTAAAAGTAATTACAACCAAAGAAATAAACATTAATTACGTTATAAATTGTCTGAACAATGTTGATATAGGTTAGAAATTCTGAGCTGGGAAATAAAATCTTTGGTATTAACTGACAGACGAAAGAAATCATATTTCACCATACTTTCTTTACTAAAAGTCGAAACCGTTCCCTAAGAGGTCAGCCAATTATATTTCCCTCTCTTCCAAAAAGAAAAAACAACAAGAACCAACAAACCGGAAACTGAGGACAAAATATTTATTTCCGCATATAGTAATTCCATTTAAACCCAAGTTTCAATTATAAGTCCCATTATGAATGATAAGTATAAAAACTATTATCTACAAACCTTTATCATATTGGGTTTGTTGCCGTTATCAGTACTGCTTAAACTAAAGAAAATATATTGAAATTTATTCACCCAAGTAATAATTTTACATTCTAATGATGCTCAGGAGATTCTCATGGTTACTCCCTGTTTGTTCTATTCGGAAATATGATTTTGTTCAAAGAGGGCTGGATATGTTTGTTTGTTGTAAAGCACAAAGCTGCACAATGGGCTATCTGTGCTCTGCCCACCGCCGGAATTGAAACCCAATTTTTAGTGTTATAAGCCCACTGACTTACAGCTGAGCCACCTGGGGAGGGAGATGCAAGAGGGTAGGAATCTCAAGAAATGTGCTAAAAAAATAAATGGCTTTGTTACCTAAGAATATTCTGAATAAAACCTGATGTTAATTACTAGGGCTCGTTTGTAGCTCATGGTAAAGAAAAGTATTATTCATTCTTTTTTTTAACATTGTTTTTATTTTCTGACGTTAAGCCGACAATTTATTCTGGATTGTGTTACGATATTCATCCGCCTCTTACAATTTGAACCAGTTAAGACTTCTGTTAGCATGTCAAAATGTCGTCCTCAAACTACTACAGCTGAAAGAAGCTAGCCACACCATCCAAAATTAACTTGTAGAAGTTTACTGAAAAATTATATATTTTATAGATATACTTCTTTTTCCCAAAACCTATGTGAAACGATCACAAAATACAAAAAAAAGAATTAATTAAATTTATATTTTCAGAACCAAAGACAGAAATCTTAGGTACGCGCCCTCTGTATGTGAAAACAGGAACTTCTATCAATCTCACTTGTGTGATCAGCGACAGCCCGGAGCCACCAATTTTTGTCTTCTGGTACCACAATGATCGAATGATCAACTATGATACAGATAGAGGGAAGATATCGCTTCAGAAAGGGGAGGAGGATGCTGCTATCAGTACACTTTATATTAAGGATGCTCAACCAACCGATTCGGGAAATTACACTTGTGGGCCTTCCAACTCTGACGCAACTAGTATCTCAGTGTTCTTTCTAAATGGTAAACATGTTTAGGGTTGTAGAATAGTTATTTCAATTTCACCTTTTTAACCCAGTTTTTTTTTTTTTTTTTGTAGCGCACAATTGAATTTTAATTCTCAAATTACCGGGACCCGATGAACAACAACGCCATAGATATTTTCATGCATAAATAGTTTAGAAAAAACTGTTTAAGAAGCCAATGGGTTTTTATGGAACCCTATTGTTAATTCTAGGCTTAAGGAGCAAACTTACTGAAGTCAACTGATAAGTAGGATTAGTTTTCAAGCCGATATTTCAGAACGTTTATAGGAAAACAAAATAATATTAAATCTCCTATTGTCTTTTTGAAGAGATAACATGTCAAGCCTTCTTAATCATTGTTTTTTATTAACTTTCGTACGTTGTTAAGACCTCTTTTTTATCAGTTTTGTTATTAAATTTCATACGTTGTTAAGATCACTTTTTATTAGTGTTGTTATTAACCTTCGTTGAGATCAACTTTTTATTGGTATTGTTATTAACTTTCGTACGTTGTTAAGATCACCTTTTTATCAGTGTTGTTATTAAATTTCGTACGTTAAGATCACTTTTTTATCAGTGTTGTTATTAACGTTCGTACGTTGTTATGATTACTGTTTTATCAGTGTTGTTATTACGTGTGGACAGGATTTAGGAGCAATTTATGGTGTAGATTATGATAATTGTAATGATTAAGTTTGCTATATGATACAATTTTATTTTTCTTGTATCTGGCGAATATCTGTCGTAATGACTGATGAGAACTAACAACCATATCGTAACGACTGATGAGAACTAACAATATCGTAACGACTGATGAGAACTAACAACAATATCGTAATGACTGATGAGAACTAACAACAATATCGCAATTGTTAAACGGAGAAACAAGTTTGCTATTAAGACTTTGATAAATTTAGAAGAAGCAAGTAGGGCGTACTACCATGAGTATTCTAAGTTATGGTCCTCATTGTTTGAAAACACAAAATTCTTCGTTCTACTCCTCATTGTTTGATAACACGAAACATTGTTGTTCTACTCCTCATTATTTGATAACACGAAACATTGTTGTTCTACTCTGTATTGTTTAATTACACGAAACATTGTTGTTCAACTCCTCTTTGTTTAATAACACGAAACATTGTCGTTCTACTCCTCATTATTTGATACACGAAACATTGTTGTTCTACTCCTCATTGTTTGATAACACGAAACATTGTCACAACAGCATCACTTTCGTACATTCTTACGATGTTACTGGCATCCTAATGAAATATTGTGACAAAATAAGAATAAGTGACAGATCGTGAAATAAAAATAATGGTTTACACCACTCTATAGTGTTACCTTAAATGCTATTTTATAGATCTAAATTACCCTAAATGCTGTCATTTAACCTTAAAACAAGCGTTGGGTCTAAGCACTTTTAATGTTGAGTAACGTTCCTAGACAAACATTTTATAAAACAAATTCGAATATATAAGAATTCGTGACTAAAGTTCATTGAGACACCAAAAAGTTCTGATATAAAAGCATGATTGATTATTACTTCAGCAATAAATAGAAGAATGGTGTTCTTTGAACCAGTTCCTGGTATACATTATTTATATTTTCTCCAATACTATCGGAAGTTACTCCAAACATCATTAATAATGTCGCCCAAATAAAGTCTCCTGAACTGTATCAAGTACAGTTTCATCCATTATTTTCAGAATAATATCTACCAGTTAATGACCTAGTTTCACCGAATTTTAGGGCTCTTTGTACACCACTCTAAGCTGCCCAAAAATGAAATATATATATATATATTTAACTTATAATTTGTGTACTAAGATGTGTGTAAAGAAGAATTGTGAAAGGTTGTGTATCGGATGAAATGTTTTTTATAATCTTTGTGCTATCGTGTGTGTAAGGGAGATGCGAAAGATTGTGTATCACATAATGAAAGACACCTGAAATGTTTTTATAATCTTTGTGCTATCGTGTGTGTAAGGGAGATGTGAAAGATTGTGCATCACACAATGAAAGACACCTGAAATGTTTTTATAATCTCTGCGTTATCGTGTGTGTAGGGGAAATTGTGAAAGATTGTGCATCACAAAATAGAAACACTGTAGCTATCTCAAGTTTGAGGAGGAATCTTACAAATAGTTACATGTATTTCTGTTACATATATTTCTTCATAGCAAGAAATAGTATACTATAGGTTTCAGTTTACACAATGACAACTTTAAACTCTGATAGTTATGTGGGATGTAATATATATATATAGCCTTATTTGCGAAAAACGTACAGTGTTCAGTCTTTATCAGTCACAAGCATCCCAGCTGTTGTTGACTGTCAAGAGTAGAGAAACGCGTGGAAGACTCGTGTTGTATCACAACCGAGTTCAGTCTTTAACACAGCAACAAACAATATATTCCGTAAGCAGCGGTGTTTTTGTTACATTTTAAATTTGTTGAAAACTTTCGTGTTTTCAGAAGTTGTTACATTTCTATAAAGCACGAAAGAATACATCATATCAGGAATTAGATATTCCAATATTTATTGAATAAAACTTTTAAATATACAGTGAAGCCACTAATTATTTTCTGAAACATCTTAACTACTTTCTCACCTCTTCTAAAATGATCAGTTGGGCTCTTCCATCGTATTATCCATTTCGTTTCAAATTTTTTGTTCGATTCATGCAACGACGTGAGCAGAAGAAAGATTATTTCCTGTTACTTTAATATTTTATTCATTCCTCCAAAAGAGAATTTGCTTTGTTGCTAATGCTTGAAACTTTGTTTGGTATTGTTTTGCACCCTGCGTAAGGTTTCTACGAAACACTTATTGAATTATTAATAGTTCCTCTCATCCTGCAAAGTTGCAGAACTAATTAAATTTGCAAGAGTTAACAAGGAAAAGTAGGTTCGTTTAGTTCAACATTATCCCTTGAGGGATTTGAAGATTAGATTTCAGAACAACCATAACTGCTTTAGGGTGCGTTCATTGGCTATTGTAAACGGATTTTTTAGTTAAGGAAATTTCATGTTTTAACGCTGAAAGGAAGTTCTACTACGTTTCCAGAACCAAAAAAAAAAGCGTGCAGAATATTACCTTGAACACGATACCTGGTAATTAGTAGCTGTGTATCACTACAATTTGTTTGCTGTTTATGTATGCTCGGTTGTTTTTTTTTTGTCTCTTATAAATTTCATGCCCCCCAGTAGCACAGCGGTATGTCTGCGGACTTGAAACGCTAGAATCCGGGTTTCGATACCCGTGGTGGGCAGAGCACAGATAGCCCATTGTGTAGCTTTGTGCTTAACTTCAAAAACAAAAAAAAAACATAAATTTCAAAGTTTAATACCGAGAAATTGTTAAAAAAAGAAACGTTTAAGAATATTAAATGAACCGTATGATGAATTTACGTTTTGTAATTGTTACTAAAAAATTATTGAATTATCAACAAACTAGTTTACCAAATTATGATCGTTATATAGGTTAACAGTAGTCAACTTGTTTATTTTGTAAACAATGGCAAGTTTATAGATGATAAGGTATTTAAAGTAGCAGAAATCATTTCATAATATTACTACCAAAAAAAAACAACAGGAGACGCTGTAAATCTTAATTAATTCAGTTAACAGTAGTCAACTTGTTTATTTTGTAAACAATGGCAAGTTTATAGATGATAAGGTATTTAAAGTAGCAGAAATCATTTCATAATATTACTACCAAAAAAAAACAACAGGAGACGCTGTAAATCTTAATTAATTCAAATAAGTTGATGAAGACTTTAATGTTTATAACTTCTAAGTTGCGGACTTAATTTGTTATATATTTACATCTTTATTTCACTCAAATTTTGGCCCTCTAGAAAATTCGTATGAAAACGTTATCATAAAGTTTTATTCCCAGAGCTGTGAATTAAAAATATGGTATATTATTTCAAAATTTATGCTTATTTACTCAATATATATATGAACCATTTGTTGTTGTTTTTCTGCAAGAATTAATAAAATTTGATCAGAGGCGAGAATAAGGTATAGAAGGCGCAGCAGCAACGAGATATCGTTAAGAAACTAATTTTCCTAAAACATTAAGTATACGTATGCTAATATTTCTATTTTCGTGCGAAAATAACAACACTTGTAGTTTGGTTCGAGAAACTTTGGAGCTGTAACATACAGGGTAACTTGTGGAAGACTCATTAGCTAGACGTAATTCTGATGTCGGTACA
Organism: Limulus polyphemus; assembly: GCF_000517525.1. Lineage (NCBI taxonomy): Eukaryota > Metazoa > Arthropoda > Merostomata > Xiphosura > Limulidae > Limulus > Limulus polyphemus. The sequence goes on from NW_013666676.1 coordinate 264,640, forward strand.
CAAGGTGTAAACTTTAGATACCAGACACGTAATTAAGGCTGACGAAATTAATTTGCTAACGTTTTAAATGGAACGTAACTTCATGGGATTAATTTAGTATATTGTGAGTGGAATATAGGTTTTTTTTGGGTGGTCTACGAATATGTTACCAAATTGTGTACTGTCTTGGCTGATAAGAAGCTAATAATTTAAAGTAAATGATGGATGTTATTTCTAAAGAATGTTTAATGCACTATTGTAACCTTTTAATCGAAAGAAAAAATATTTAGAAGAAAATAATAAAACCACATTGTTTCTTAAATATTTCATTATCTATAGGTGAAAACCCAGCTGCTATTCAGAGAGATGCCAGCGTTTCACGAGCGTCCTCTGGTGACCATTTGAAAATTTTGGAATTTTTTCTGTTGGTGTTTCCTTGGTATCTTCTTAGATGACATCCTTATCACTTTCGTCACTTCTGGTTTTGTTATTGTGAGTCAGTACGAAAATGAAAACATAAAGTTGATGTACTCGTGGTTGGACGGCGACATCTGACGGTATATTCTTTACTCTGTACTGTAATCGATTCACTGAAGAGAATTGACATCCGTTGACACGATAGAAGTTTTTTTGTTTCGCCCAAAGATAACAGAGACATAAAAAGCCTAAAATATGTGATATAAATGAATACATATTCGGGTTTATGAATAAGTTAATGCGAAAATCTTGGCACATAAATATTTACTGATGTCGGGAAGAACAATAGCGGATACAGGATGTTTATTTTAGTGAATGTGTGTGTTTCTATGTAAACAATTATGAAGGAAACAAATTACCAGCATAGATTAACAATGAACATACAAACGTACTTAGGTTTCCTCTATTTATTATGTTGATTTTTCCTGTGGTTAATAACTTCATTACCAGAATAGATTAACAATGAACATACAAACGTATTTAGGTTTCCTCTATTTATTATGCTGTTTTTTTCTGTGGTTAATAACTTCATTATCAGCATAGATTAACAATGAACATACAAACGTACTTAGGTTTCCTCTATTTATTATGCTGTTTTTTTCTGTGGTTAATAACTTCATTACCAGCATAGATTAACAATGAACATACAAACGTATTTAGGTTTCCTCTATTTATTATGCTGTTTTTTCCTGTGGTTAATAACTTCATTATCAGCATAGATCAACAATGAACATACAAACGTACTTAGGTTTCCTCTATTTATTATGCTGTTTTTTCCTGTGGTTAATAACTTCATTATCAGCATAGATTAACAATGAACATACAAACGTATTTAGGTTTCCTCTATTTATTATGCTGTTTTTTCCTGTGGTTAATAACTTCATTACCAGCATAGATTAACAATGAACATATAAATGTATTTAGCTTTCCTCTATTTATTATGTTGTTATATTCCTGTGGTTAATACCTTCATTACCAGCACAGATCAACAATGAACATACAAACGTATTTAGCTTTCCTCTATTTATTATGTTGTTTTATTCCTGTGGTTAATAACTCCATTATCAGCATAGATCAACAATGAACATACAGACGTATTTAGCTTTCCTCTATTTATTATGTTGTTTTTTCCCCTGTGGTTAAAGTACAGCTTTGTGTACCAGCTTCTAAAGTGTACTTTGTTGAGCTAAATTAATCCTCATTTAGGAGATTATACTTTATTCAAACTGGTCCTAAAAATCTCAGATGCATATAAATAACACAGTCCCAATGCAACATAAAAATTAAACTATAAATCTTTATGGGTACATTAACTGATAAAACCACTACGTTAAAATTTGACTTTCGAAAGTATAACTATATAAAGTTCTGAATATTCTTAACCCTAGTTTTGTGACTCAACCTGAATTTTAAAACGGCCATTTCTCGTTGCCATTTTTACTAAGGTAGTTAGCCAGAGTGTGCTGGATTCAGGTAAGATTGAATACTCCTCTAAAGATCACTGTTTCTCCATTAAAGGCTTATCTTATTCATCTTCACCAAAACCAGATAATACATACATAGATTCAACTGTGGTAAAATTATCCACTCAGGGATTTGGGTATTTCCTATTGTAAGACCCCTATACTAAATTATAGAATCACTAGCTGGCATTTCGAAGAACGTATGAAGTCAGCTTTGGATAAAATGCCTGTTGATGAATTATTGTTTCCATCTAGAATATCTAACCAATCATATCAGATAATTCATACACTCAGGTAATTTATTTTTGTGTCTCCTCTAGTCAGTCAGTGCATACATTCAGGTTTGATAGAATCCCGCTTTTATAATTTCCAATATTTACTATTAGTTGGGTTAAAATGGCCCTCTTTTGGATTGTTGTACTTTAGACTGTCACCTCTAATTAGTCTGTCCAACTATACTGTGTGCTATGAGCAGAGATAGAATACACAGTTACAGTATTTTTGTTTCTACAGCTGGGATCTATGTTACTCATACAGTTGTTGGTGAAGCAGAACACCTCAGTAAGGGATTGTATGGTTTCCTCCTGTAGTACATAGTCAGACTCTACCTACATTCAGATTGGGTAGAATGCCCCTTTGCTGGATTATTAACTCTTCATATTTCATCTCTAACCAGTAAGCTACAGTAGTGTATGTATTTAGTTGGTGTAAAATACCTCTCTACTGGAGTATTAACTCTTCATATTTCATCTCTAATGAGTATGTATTTAGTTGGTGTAAAATACCCCTTTACTGGAGTATTAACTCTTCATGTGTATGCAGCTAGTGGGCGTAAAGTGCCTCCTTATTGGATTGTTATATGTGTGGCTGACATCATTAATACGTCACCCCAGATACTTCACGTATTCATCAGGGAGTAAAATACCGAATTACTAGATTATGTGTGTCTAGCTGCCATTCCTAAATAGTTTCCTCAAGAACTTTGCCCACCCAGCAGCAGCTGCAAGCCCCTCATTTCTCGATTACAGTATATCCAGCTAATATGTCTACCAACTCATCTGTGGGTCCTGTATTACGACACTGGTTTATTTTACCCCTGAACAAGCAATCTCTAGCTAGACACTACTGTAGTGGTCTGGATTCTCCCTTTATTAACTAAGAACCATGATAAATTAACCCAGTTGCTGAAATTAATCAGTGAATTTACCCTTAGTTTATGTACTTTAAGTTTGTCTTTTATTAATAAGCCTTGGTAATGCATTCAGTCAAATGACACTTTATACACTACAAACAAAAGTACCCGTCCCCAGTGACGGGAACAACTTAAGTTAATCTATCAATTTAAATTATTTCATGGACTTTAAAAAGGTTAATTGTGTTGCACTCTTGGTTTCACTAAGAGTCAAATCTCTGAGCTACTTATACCGCCCACTGCGAAAAATAATTGTTGAACATTTCAGTCATGCTAAGAGCCGCTCAACAATAACATACGATAAATCTACATTTTTATTCTTTAAGTTACGTCACATTTTGAAATGTGAATAATAGTGTGATTAATTCCTAACAAATTAATGTAGAATATCCTGCTTGCGGAATAAAATTTGGCAACAACATTGTTCATGCCTGTTTTCCCGTCATTTCAGAAGTGATTGTTGAGGTTTGCTTACGTGCGCAGCTTTTCAAATGGGAGACAGACGAACGCTCGGACAGACACCACAGTTCACAATATATAGAACATAGTATCTATAGTAGTTTAAACCCAAGCTTTAGATGGGACAGTGTGGCAGGTAAGGTATATCCATTCTACTGACTCTCTATACCACAAAATTTGTGCTAATGTGTCTGTATTTATATATATCTGATGCTTCATATTCGGGCGTTTAAATATCTGCTGTACCTATGAATATCTATAACTTAACAACTAAGCAGCTTTTATCCTGATCACATTGAAGGGTTGATCCAATACATAATGCATTAAAAGTAACCGATGTTTTCTATACCCCTACTTATGTTATCCAACCCGAAAAGTAAGACTGTTCCAATTTCAGTGAAAATCGACTTGACTTTTGTACTTTGAAACTGAAGCTCTTTTCCCCAGTTCAGCTGAGTTACCATGTTTTAATACCAGAACACATAATACTTTTGAAAGTGAGTAAAGGAGTACAAGATCTATTATAATCCATTACTACAGATCTCAAAACTATATTAATACTTGTGTAGTTGGTTTTATGTATGAAGTTTGAAATAATGTCGACAGAGGACGTTTTTATGTTAAAAACTTGCAATAAAAACGAAAAGTCTCTCAATGTTGTCCGTTTTTCATTATCAAAAACGATGACCGCGATTGGGTTATAACAACACATACAGTTATTAAGAACCTGAAATTTTAAACAGCATATTATTTAAGAAGCATATGTTTGGAACGTACAAATCTAACCCTTCATTCCGATATACTTAAAAACAACAAATTTTGTGTTTGGCTTAAAAACCCAGACATAGCAAGTATATTAGGATTGTTGGGAAAAACATATTTTGGCTCTACTTTTTAAATATTATTTTACTCCACTTATAAGCTAATAGTATAAGGGCTAGAGATGAATATTTTCTCATTTTCCCTGTAATTAGAAAATCCTGTGACTGAAATCGAATATTTTATTGTTTCGGCATGCTTTTAAGATTTTGGTTCAGTAGTATGTTGTTGTTTGTAGTCCGAAGAAATATTAAATAGGTTTCACTTTGTCACGTCCTGAAAATTTCGGGTCTAAAATCATTCTCTCTCTATGCTTGAAGCTTAAACATTCTGTTAACATGTTAACTGCGTGTTTTGTTTTCCGCATTCCGTTTAATTTGTCTTTTGCGGCTCGAAATCATGTCAGTAAAAAAATAACATTTCAGTTACTGATGGGTAATAAAAGATGGATCTGAAAAGCTATGTTGTTGTGTTTTTTTGTTGTTGTTACACACCTCTGATTTAGCGTCGTGTGTGTTTGTGTGTTTTCTTATAGCAAAGCCACATCGGGCACTCTGCTGTGTCCACCGAGAAGAATCAAACCCCTGATTTTTGCATTGTAAATCCGAAGACTTATCGCTATCCCACTGGGGGACATTTAGCGCCGCAGTGTACGAATTAAGACTAATGTAGAAAACAACATCTGTAGATAAATTGATTTATAACATTTTTTAAAGCCTATTGGCGTTCTAACCGTAACTTTTAAAGTGCGATACCGCAAAACACAAAATTTGCATGTAACTCCGCATTGATCCAACAAACTTTCATGCCAAATTTGGTGAAGGTCCGTCAACAGGGGACGAAGTAGTGGTAAAAACCGCAAAACTGAAAATTGTGTGTACCCCCGCATTAACCTAATAAACCTCCATACCAATTTTGGTGAAGATCCATCCACATTCCCGAAGTAGTTACGTGGACATACAAAAGACAGTACTATTATATCTATATAGTTGCTGGCACTAGATTTAGGTATGTCTATCTTTGTGTGTAGTCTAGAAATTCTGGTACTGTGTTCAGTATTATCTTGGTTTGTTCTGAAACTAGACTTTGATACTATTTTTTTTACACCGCGTGTAGCATTAAAATTATGGGACTAAAGTCAAATACTACATTTTTTTATTCCATTTGTCGTAAAGTCAGTGTGTGAACAATACCTACCTACCTATTTTGATTGGTTTGAATAACTTACATAAAAATTAATAAAATTTCCTTACTCTCACGATTTTATTTTCTAAGCTTCAGGCCTGTCTCTCCCACTGTTGTCCCCCTGGTGGTTCAGCAATAAGTCAGGGGTTCGATTCTCCGTGGTAGACACAGCATATAACCCAATGTGGCTTTCCTTTAAATCAAACTGTTTCACTGTATATTTATTTATTCATTTAAATTGATATATGTTTAATTTTTGGAAGTGACTGTTTATCCCCAAAACGTGGCTGGGTATGGACTAGTTGTTAGTGTGTCGAACAGTTAATACAGGGATCCACGGTTCGCATCTCGTTGCCGCACTTTAGGACAGTGGATGCGTTATAAGAGTAACGGCAAAATCCCACTATTCGGTTATAGTAAGCCAAGAGTTAGCGGTGGATATTATCTAGTGGTTGCTTCCTTATCAGATCTAAATTAGGGATAGTTAACCCTCGTGTAACTTTGTGCGAATATCTGAAGAAAACAAACAATCTAAGCAACAAGACGAATACTGACATTTTCATAAAATTTACATTCACTTTCAAAGTACCAGAATCTGAGTTCAGTAAAATGTCGTTTTTTTTGTAGTCTGAAGAAGTTTACCATATCCTACCTATGTTCTGAAATTAGGGGGAATGGAGTAAGTGATTATTTACCTCGTTATCAAGTAGAGAAATTTTCATGTTTTTTGACTAAAGAAAAAATGTCTTCTAATTTCCCCGAAAGAGGGCCAAAGGCCATCTGAAGGGGTCATCTATTACGTTTATAAGTATAGTTTAACAATATTAGAAAATAAATACAGACTATATGAAAATGGGGCAGAAATAAAAAACAGTGGTTCTCTATACTGACGATTTGCTTTCGTTTTTCAAGTTCTCATTTGTAGTAAATGTTGATACTTAATTTTCTCCGAAAGGGGCCGCACCACTATACAGTAGTGTGTTGTCAGTCAGTCAGCAGACACTAAAATGGCGTCACATGTACTTTCTAGGCTACTACACAGCATGACATATGAACTTCAAAAAACAAGAAATAAAAATATTCGTTACTCTTAATTTTGGTTTTATTTATTCAAAATACAGAACACTTTCGGAAGTATTTAGTCATAAATTTACTTACATTATACTTCTTATTTTCTACAAATAAAACAGAGAAGTATAAAAACATTTGACCCGAAACACCTCATCAAGGTTAAGTCCTCATAAATACAAGGGATTGAAGAGGGTATCAAGTTTTGTTTACAAAAAACTAACAGCAAAGAAACACGCGGCCATGTTGTTGCATATAGAATAATGGAATGTATTATTCATTAACGATGTCTTCCAATAAACGTAGTTCAGATTTTCTCAGGAATTAAACCTTACCTTTATGTAGATAATTTTTAAGTGCAGAATCGTTTCTTTCCATGGCAAGTTAAGAATGTGCTCCTTATCAAACCTCCTGAGGATTTCGTGTGAGTAATTTCAGGGAAGATTTGTTTTATATTAAAATAAGGTACAGATATATGCAAATATAACAACTAACACAACATATATGGACCATATGCAACACTGATAATCTCAGCAGACGGAGTTTTTCGCGGATGATTAATTGGAAAAGAGAAATGAAATGGAAATCTAAGGTTTATGCTTATTTGTTCTGTACATTCTGAAAAAAAAACAAAAAACGTCGCACTAGTTACTCACGTGTCCTTAAGGATGTTATAAGGTTTCTTTATAAATAACAACTTATATCTATACATAGACTTGCGCTGAACCAGTTATTCAAGTAGAACAGCCTTGCTCGTATTCCTTTGGATTTTGTTTACAAAAAAAAGAAAGCTTAAAGTCAAAAGAAGGACGCGAAATATATTATAAATCAGTCCCTTCCCAGTGGAACTTAAATTTGATGAATAAATATTTATAAAGACTTAAAAATAACTAGAACATTATAATGAATTATCACATGGAAACTTGTTCTAGCTGTTAATATTTTGTTTATCAAGAAAGATAAACAAATAGGACCACTTTTAAACTTCACCTATTAGAATAACGAAATCAAAAATGGTACACCAGAAAGTTGTTTTAACTTGAGCTGAAAAGGTGGATATGTAACAGAAAGTTAGAACATGATTAGTAAAATGTTGATGTAATTCAAACCTTAGATGTTTCTGTTCCAAAACGATTCTCTGCCTTCCCTAACATAGGTTGGGTCAGTTTGAAGGGGTATTTGAAAAATCTATCATGAAAATACTCAGTTCATGTCTGTCCTGTAAATGCGCGCACACTTATTTCAACGGACGTAAACAAAAGGTGGATGTAATTATACTTTAGTAAACATTTTATACAACAACATATTAAAAGTTTATCAAAGTTTTTAAAAATGTTTAACGTTAGGTCGTAAATATCATTATAAGTTTATTTACTGGTAGTATTGCGTACGGTAAAGTTTAGCCCTAACTAAACTAAAATTCATAAACAATTAAAGGGCAAAAAGGAGCTTATTAGCCCATTAAGGATGTCTCTTCCAGCTCCCAACTATAACAACCCCTTACTACTCGTGTATTCATAAAATCTTTTCTTGAACTCAGTTAAATTTTCTGCCTCCACCAACCTTGAAGGCAGCTCATTCCAAAAGCCAATCACCCTGTTTGAAAAATAATACTGTCTAAACTGCAGACGACTCCTACGCTGCAAAAATTTGAGTTTATGACTCCCTGCCCTATTGTTTTCACTGCTAAACACAAAAAGGTTTGGTGGATCTATA
>NW_013666676.1:273854-277328 GCF_000517525.1 Limulus polyphemus
TCTCGAACATAGGCCTTACTTAATAAATGCTTAATTAAGGTTAGGCCTAAAACAAATGGACTTGTAGATTTCGGTTTCTGCGATTAGAATTATTTTGTATTATTCTGGAAATCCTGTATTTAAAGAAGTACAGTTGCAATAGAAATTCTTAAATTGACTGCAAATGTTTTGCGAGTCACTGCTAGTTTTAATTAATTTCAACATTGTTCCCACTACTAGTATATAATAATATAGACTGCTTACAAAAATATACTGCCTGTTAAAAAGGCAATATTTCGGTGCATAAAATTAAACCACTTCAAGAGTTAAATTTTTTGTAAAGTAGTCACTACCTGCTGTTGACCATGTTTCACGATAAAGAAAAGTATTTCTCAAGATGTAACAATAAATGTCACAAAGTGGGTGTCCACGTTACAACAAAAGCTGAAACTGGGTCTTGGGTTTCCACGTGATGTTTAATATATATATATAGGAAAACAACAATTGGAAATGTAATAGTTTGTTTGATATTAGCTATAGATTTTTAAACAAATCCAGGAAATCTAGTCCTGCGTGGAGAGCCATTTTTAGTCAGTTTCTTGTTTTCTTTCACTGGTGTTGCTGTGATCGACGATGGTATTACTGGCCACTCATGAATGAAGAAAAAGATTTAACAGGTATTTTTAGACTTATACGAGATACAGCATCCGTCAAAAGTAAAAGCTGATAACCAGAACGTAATACAGTTACTAATTAGACATCATGTGATCATACACATCATAAGTAATCTGGGCCAGCGAGGACTTCTTTCACTACACATACATATATAGATATATTAAGGTTTATAATTACTAAAATACAATAAACGTTACATTATTCATACCATTTGATGAAAGCATACCGTTTCATTTTTATTGTTTATCTTAATGTACGCCCATATTAAACCCAATCCAAATCAGTTTCTTAGTTAATTTCAGTTAACTAATCCAATAGGCTCATTATTATTTGCACATTTGAAAAACGATAGTGAGTGTAAAGTGAAACAGCGTCTGTATTCCCACCCACTGTAAATTATTTTAAAGTGAGTTTCGACTTATTTCTTTCTTTAATAAAAAAAATATATCAGCATTAATCAAGATATGTGTAAACTGACTAGAGAAGTGACTCAAACTGTAAAACTTAAGACAACTAAAATATCTTGGCCCATTGTAACTACTACAAACCTGCTCTAAAAAAGTTGTCAGGTAAAGAAAATGTTCAAGAACCTAAAGTTAAGCTTCCGTTTCCATAGATACTATACTACAAAACAACCCTCGTACTATGTTATCTGATAAAAGACTTGTTCCAGAATTTCACAATAACGTGTACTTCATTGTTTCCATTGTTACTGTATTACAAACCAACTCCAAAAACACGTGTCTGATGAAAGATATTTCCAAAACCTGAGTCATCAAGGACAACCTTTACTTCGTCAATTCCATTGTTAGTGTGCAATAAATTTTCAAACCTAAATAATAACACACCGTTTCCAATTTACTTCTACAGACCATTCATTCTAGTCTGCTAGTGAAGAGATTGGAAAAGTATTTTAACATTTCCATCTCTGCTGAGCCCCAGAGGTTTGAAAGAAAGTCGCCTACAGTTAGAAACTGTTCGTTTCAGTGTGTAATATGAACAGAGGAAAGCAAAAAGAAATGTACGTTCTGCAGGATTTCCTCATCGTTGTTTAAAAGTTCATTGAACTAGAAAAGTCCAGGTTTATGTTAAGCAAATGTTTGTATCATCAAAAGTAAAAATTTTAGGTCTATGACGTGGGGAATTTTTATTGTAGCTGATAATATGTTCGTATGTTGGTACTGAAAAAAGTTGTGTTAATAAAGGCTTAACTAAGATTAGGCCTAAGACAAATGGACTTACAGATTTCTGTGATTGTGATTAGAATTCTTTTGTTATTCTAGAAATTTTGTACTTGAAGAAGAACCGTTGCAATCGAAATTCTAACTTGACTGCAAGTAAAACAAAACTAACATAAATAGTCTGAAATTTACCCTATCTAGTTATATTTCTGAGGATATACTTGGCTAATACTTTGAAATAACAACACATCTAGTTGATCAATACCAGTTACACTTGAGAAAACAAGAAAAAAATAGTTATAAAGCACACTTATGTAGTCCAAATATCGTAAACTATTAAATGTGTAGTTCTAAGAAGGAAAAGACGAAATTAATTCGGTGGGACAATTACAGTCGGAAATAATTGGGCGACCAGGATTCCCTGGTTTATGAATCTTGGGGAGGAGGTAAAATTCTGGGGTTCTGGGATAACTAACAATTATAATTATTAGCATCCGTTGGCAAGTTACCTGTAATAATCAAATCGTTAATGGTAGTTTTAATATTCAAGTTAAATGATGTAGTCGGATCGCTAGTTAATGGATGGTAAAAATTAATGTCAGAAAGTTGTTTTTATGCGTCAGCAAGGTAAAGATCTCTGCGCCATACTACTATAGCGCCACCTTTATCGGTAAGTTTAATAATTCCGTCTTGTAAGCCCATCATCTCGTCTCTTCCTAGTTACATAGAAGACACGACACAGGCACTCCGAACTTTCAACAATTTTCAATTATCTGGTAATGAACAGTATATGCTCACCATGGACATACAAACACTACACATCAATTCCCCATAACGATGGTATAAAAGCCTTGGATCTACGTTTTTCACTAAATCCCCCGACAAATACCCTCTTACGTCTTGCCGAACTTGTATTAACCCTGAACGGATTCTCCTTTAATGGCAAATTGTATCAACAAACAAAAGGTGTTGCTATGGGTGCTAAAATGGGTCCCTCTTATTCCTCATTGTTTATAACAGAGAATCAGATTTTCTCCACTTATCAAGGAACACTTCCTACACTTTACAAACGTTATATTGATTATATTGACTTAAATAATTTTTTACACTTCGCTTCCTCCTTCCATCCAGCGCTTACCTTCACATGGACAGTTTCCTCACACTTTTTACACATTATCGTCTGCATTGAACATTTATCGACCCCAGTACACTACAAGCCCACTGATTCCCTTTCTTACCCCCACTACGACTCTTCCCATCATACCTTTCAGTCTCTTCTATATTCCCAATCTCTAACACTGCGCAGATCCTGCAGTGAACAAGTTGATTAAGAGTCGAAATCTGAAGATATGAAAGATTTCTTTATCAGTCGTTTCTACCCCAAGCCTCTAATAGAAAAAGCCGCCCAACGAGCCCATTCTGTAACTAGACAATAAACCCTAACACCTGAACCCAAGTCTACAAACTCTCGAACACCATGTATCGTTACCTACCATCCTAATACCCCTAAAGTTGCCCAACTCACCAAATAAAACTTCAACATCCCCACTGACGACCCCATAACTTCCAAAAATGTTAAAGAATTCCCACTTGTCAGTTACAGACACGATAAAAGTATAAAAAAAAAATTAGTCTACAG
>NW_013666676.1:278293-281795 GCF_000517525.1 Limulus polyphemus
CCCCAGTGGGAAATTTCAGATACGACAATCATTCACGTGAACATATTTCTTATATAAGAAATCATGACACTACAAAACCCACAGGTAAACACTTTAATAACCCTTCACACTGCATGTCCCACTTCTCCATACTTGGACTCACATTTGCTACATCCACTGTAACCCAAAGAGAACGCCTGGAAAAACGTTTGATTTTTATATTAGGCACTGTTAATCTCTTTGGAATGAACGAAGAATTTTCTCTCTCCTTTAATTTCATCTGTTCCATCCTCCCCCCCCCCCACAAACACACTTTTTTCTATACTTTCCTCACACTGACATTTATTGGATACAACCTTTTTGTTCAATGTTCGCACTCTTTTTCCTCTCAAGCCCGTTCACTTCAGTCACACACTTTTCTTACCTATTTATTCCTTTCTTTTCACCGTCGTTCTTCACTTCTATTTAGTTCACGTCCCTTTCATTGTTGTATCCCTTTGAACAATATTACCCGATGCACGTTTTCATTCATTTTCTTACATTGTTGTCTGTATTTTTGTTCTTCGTTTCCTTTTTCGTTGTGTATTTACTACGATTAACTTTATTTGTACACTTTTTACACTTTTATAATTATTATTTTATGTTACTTCCCTTACCTCATGTTCTCGAGCCAAGTGTTATCTGTTGTTTTTTTCAACCTAACCCTAATATTAACAGTTTCATTGGCACTGGTAACCTGATGAAGGGCTGTTGCCCAAAACGTCGTTTTCTTGTTTGTTTGAAGCTACACAATGGGTTATCTATGCTCTGCCCACCACGGGTATCGAAACCAGGTTTCTAGCGTTGTAAGTCCGCAGACATACCGCTGTGCCACTGGGGTGGGGCTCGTTTTCTTGCTTTATTAATAGTTATTTTGATTTGGCGAGTTTTTACCACTACTTTATATTTTATTTCTCTGTAGGCTACAACACAGTGTGACATATGAACTTTAAAAGCAAGAATTGAAAATATTTACTTTTAATTTTGGTTTTATTTACTCTTGAAAAAGAACACTTTCGGGAGACTGCAAAATTACATATAGCAGTAAATTATGTAAAATCATGAAATTATTAATGAAGTCATTGTATTAATAACCTAACCCAAGACCACGTCTGTCAAATTAGGCATGCGAAATGCGCGCGCGCGTGTGTGATGTTGCGTTAGATTTCAAAGCGTTAAGGAAAAATAGTTTTAATTTTTAAATTACCACATTGTGAAAATGTACTGTAATTTGATATTTTGGAAAGACATTAACAAAAACACCGGATTAAATAGATTTGAACTACGAGAGAAAGTAATTATTTGATGTATCGAACTTTTCGCCATTTTGTTTTCAGTTTTCTCCTGGAAGAAAACATTGGAACTCCATTGATTTGTAATAAAGTCTGAACTTTTTTTTTTTTTTTTAAAAAAAAGAAACTCTGTCCCTACTGTATGAGCGGCTATAAAATATGGTTATTACTCGCACTCTGATTGTTGTTTCTTTGCTGTTTTTATTATTATTTAACAGTTAATTTAAATTTCAATCGAGTTCTTAGTATGCGTAAGACATGAATGATGCTTCAACAATTTTATTACAAAAAATAAAACTGAAATTAAAACAATTTTCTCACTTTCTTTTATAAGGTTCAAAAGTTTCTATTGTTGGTGTTTTCACCTAACTCACAAAATGTTTTAAATCGTTGCTATGGATACTTAACTACCAAATTATGTTAAAATACTTTTCCTCATTTCAAAATTCCTTTGTGTAATCCCTAAAACCTCCTAAATCCATTGCAAACTTTTTTCAGTGAAAGTTTATAGTTTATCTGTTATTTTCTCTAGCCTATTTCAAAACGGGATCGGTCAATTCGACCGACCTCGTAACAACCAAAAACAAAATTGAAATAAACCGAAATTACTTTGTTTTCTTTCTAGAATGACTTCAAATTGTAACATGAAACTACATTCGTTTATCCTAAGTAACTCTAAGTTCGTAACACTATTCATCTATTTATAATTAAGTTTTATTGTTATATTGCTTTTTGAATCGTGTCTAACTGCTATCCCCACCATTTAAGTTGTAAATCACTCGAGGAACCTGCAGCTCACTTTACGCTATCGAATTACATTACACACGAGCTGCTCGCGTGCGTGTCTCGTGAACCATTTTAAGTATATTACTATTTTTTACTTATTTTACCTAATCTAGTCTTAAATAACTTAAAAAGATCGGTATTTTCATATTTTAGTTAGTTTTATAATTATACATAAAGAATAAACATGAAAAACAAGAGATAAAATACTTTACCAATCTTCTTTTTTCTTACAAGCGGGTTTGGAGGAGAGTTAACCCTAATTCTTTAAACTATAGATAGTAAAGCACTTAATATTTATTTAATCAAATATTTAACCAGAGCATATAGACTAATAACAAGCGAAAAGTAGACAAATTAACTTACTTCTCACAATATTCCTGGCTTTCTAACTATGCGACAAGAGCCGTTACAAATTCATCCAAGCTAGTCGTTAACTCTCCCATGGAACGAATCATGTACTGTGAGTGAAATAAACTATATTCTGTTCAAAACACAACGTTATACAATACATCATTTGATAGATGAAAACCTTAACTTTCTATTCGTTATAGGTATTATTTAATGAAACGTAAGAGAGAACTATCAACCAATTGTGAAAGAGATGTGACAGGTGGGTGTGGAAGGATGGGTTTGATTTTCTATTTGATAGCTCTGTAACCAAACAAAATTTAAGGCTATAAAAATTATGGTTTGTTTGAACAAGAATGATTTTATAGAGTATTTTACATTTACTTTCGTACTTTTTCGAGGGGTGGTGGATAAAATAGGGATGACGACATGCTAAGCGGAAATGTGTCACGTGGGTCACACTAGTAGAAATTCAGGATTTTTTAAATATTGTATTGTAGAATTAAGAACTTAAAACTTGTATACTATTAAAATATGGATTATTAGCTAAGATTTTATGCTATTCTAATTGGTATAACATAAATAAATAGTCGGTTAATAAAATTTTGAATGTAAGACACTAAAACCCTGTGTCATGCGCAGTAAAGGATACCCGCGGCGATAAAGATATATACAACTGATCCTGGAAAGTAGACTAAAAACACAACTTTCAACCTGTAAGTAAAAGTTACTGTAATGACAAAAAAAACTATTAGCTTTTAAGTAAAAGTTATGTAATGATAAAAACACAGCCTGTTAAATTTTAAGTAAAAGTTACTGTAATGACAAAAAAACACAACCTGTTAACGTTTAAGTAAAAATTACTGTAATGACAAAAAACACAACTTATTAAACTTAAATGCTAAATCGAGTTTATAAACTAGTAAGAATACAAAAACCAAATGCGTATTTATAAATTAGTGGTTGATTTACTAACCAAATATTATGGAAACATAATTAGACTCAGATGCATGGTTGTGTGTGTGTGTGTGTGTGTGTGTGTGTGTGTGTGTGTGTGT
>NW_013666676.1:282564-284014 GCF_000517525.1 Limulus polyphemus
GTGTGTGTGTGTGTGTGTGTGTGTGTGTGTGTGTGTGTGTGTGTGTGTAAGTAATATTAGGTATTTAAGTGAAAAAGCCAATAAGTGGGGAAAAAAAATCTGGCAGTGGGACTTAAACCAAGAACCTCTTGTTACCAAAGTAGTGTGGTAGTCATACTCCTAGTGAGAGACTTCATATATGAGAACTGTCTTGGTAGCCAAAGGTCTCATGTTCAAATTCAGATTGTGGAGTTTGTATTCACTCATTGTTTTTATTTTCACTTAAATATTATATATTGACTATTACGATAATATAGCATTGCTATTTTATGATATCCTAGCAGAATTTAAATATAAATATATGTATCTACATGTAAGTCTAGTTACATTTCTACAGTATTTGGTTGGTTGATGATAAATAAGCTTACAATTTGCCTGACGATAACAAAGGTAATATATTATTAGTAGAAACACAATCACGCATTACACATTTGGAAAAACAAAAACAATACTTGGAATACTTACAAAAATAATAAAAAAGTAAATATTAAGTGCGTATTTATAAATTAGTAAAACTACAAGTACTAAAATATATATACAAACTAGACACGTTATAAACAAAGCGCGTTTATAAACTAGTAGCAACACTAAACACCCAAGTCGATTTGATAAACTTTTAATAATATAAACACAAAAAAACGTATTCATAAGCTAGCGTTACGTCTCTGGTCGGTTGTTAATTTCCGGTATAAATTCTTCCCGAGGAACTTCTGCGATACAAATCCTTTCTTAAATAAAACTAGTTTATTCTTTCTCAATACAACTTTGCAATACACAGAATTTCCACAGTCAATTTAACTTGAACACACGCTATAATTCAAAACGATTCACGCACTTTACTTACGGTCACTACGGCTCACTCGACTCGATTATCTGTTTCTATGTCTCCCTATCTACCATTCTTATCTCCGCTTTATTTGCCAGGCTTATATACAAAAATAGAGGGCGTCTGGCAAACACTGGAGTTGCCAGGAACAGTCATGATCCTTCTAGAAACTCATGACGTATTACAAGGGTCACGTGACTTCCGCTGTCGTAACACTAGTAACAACACAGACATCAAAGTCGATTTGATAAACTTTTAACAATACAATCACAAAAAACGTATTTGTAAACTAATAACAACACAAACACCAAAGTCGATTTGATAAAATTTTAACAATACAAACACAAAAAATGTATTCGTAAACTAGTAACAACACTAATACCAAAGTCGATTTGATAATTTTTTAACAATACAAACACGAAAAACGTATTTTTAAACTAATAACAACATAAACATCAAAGTCGATTTTATAAAGTTTTAATAACACAAACACAAAAATGTATTCATAAACTAGTAATAATACATACACCAAAAACGTATTGTTGCGTCAGCAGTCACGTGACTACTATGACGCAACGTTTCTAG
>NW_013666676.1:284186-288137 GCF_000517525.1 Limulus polyphemus
GACAATAGAAACACTTAGCATATTTACAAGTTAGTAACAAAACAAACATTAAATACTTATCTATATATTAGTAAAAGAAACATCTAAGACGTATTTACTAGTAATAATATAAAATACCTAAAACTTATGATAACTTATAAACATCATAAACTAAAACTGATATATTTACAAGCTAGTAATACTTATAACATAACTCCAAAAGGGTATTTATAAATTAGTAATACATAACACAAAAAGATAATATGTGTTACGATCCCGTATTACCGTACTGTATAATGCGTACAAACAAAAAATAACAACTCTGCAATTTTGTAGTTTTAAAGATATATTATATATCATAAGAAAACACAAACATCAAATATCAACTTATACATAATAATTTACAAAGGGTGCAAAAAATATCACTCTTTCTTGGTAGATCCACATAGAAATTAACTCTCCAATTCAACGTAATCACTTCAAACGTAGTATGTCGAAATACAGCTTCAGGTTGTATATTTCCAAATCACGCTAGATGTACGGCTACAAAAAGTTCACTGTTCCAATGTAAACTGCACCAAAACTTATCGATATTTTCAACAGCACAAGATTTACAAAAATTAGGACTAATTCTTAAAGTTACAAAACTCTTTGAAGTCGTAAAAAAAGTTAATTATAGCTTATAACCAAAACCACGATTAATATCTAGGTTCACGAAAAACACTCCTCTCCTACCAACGGAAACTTGAGGCCTTTTAATATACCCCTCCCCCCCAAAAAAAAAGAAACGGTAACAGAAAGTGAGCGTGCTAAAAAACCGTTAGTTAAACGTCATTGATCAGGCGATACACCTGCAGCGCCTCACAAGTAGGTTTTACAAAAATACGGCATCGTAACATGTGTTACTGGATAATAAGAGACAAATCAATGGTACAATTACGTTATAAAAGCAACAAATTAGCTCAAGAATATTAATAAAAATATAAAATAAACTTAAAACAACACCGAAAAGGTTTATGTAGAAGAATGTTATATATAACAATAGATTTAGATAAACTAATGATTGAAAATAAAGTTACCAACGATGGGCAGGGCATTGCACTGTCAACTGGGCGAAAGCTTTTTAGCGTGTTATTTAATCTGTAGTGGGTGTGTTCTATGATTGAATGTTTCCACCTTCATACGACATGGATACTTGGTTTGCACTTTATTTAAAAATAACAGTTTGAAATATTAAATTGTAATTTTGGTAAACCGCTTTCCACGCTTCAGCTTTTGCTAACTATCTCCGCAAACCAATAACAGGTTAGATTATTTCTTATTAGGCTATGAATAGTTAATCATTTTCAAGTAACATCGCGGAACTTATTCTCTCCATTTGATATAATATTCAGTTCAAATGGCCCGTGCGATACAACTTTTAATGGCACCTCAGAAGAAAGATAAAAATGACGTTTTTTTGTTGTTTTTTTAGGAGAGTAAAGTTGAAAAGTAATTCATTAGACGTTAACTTATGAAACACAAACTGAAAGACTTTAATGAAACACAGTTGTTTGTAATTGGCTTACAAAAGCGCCTTTGTAGTTTGCGTTTAATTGGCAGCTTACCTATTTGTTTTAATGAATATCAAAACTATGGTTTTTCTTATTATTATTGATAGTTTTTAAACCTACTTATCTAAGAAAACGTTTCCAAGTGTAAGCAATTTAGGTTTTGACCAAAAAAATTTTGTAATAATGCCAATGACAAAAAAAAAGTCCACTGAAGAAGATATGTTAATTGAAAAATTTGATAATGCTTTAAATTTATTTCCCAGTGGAGACAGCATCGTCCTTTTTTTTACAGTTTTACAACTGTTTATAAAATTTCCATTCGCTGATTATGTTGGTCTTTTTTTATAACAGTATTCATTGTTTCTTCATCCTAAGCTCACTTTCTTTGATGTGGGTTGAAAATTGTTCATTCATTACATACAAATTTGTATTGTCTTTCTGACTTCACTTTTCCTTCAGTTCCTTCCTCTGTTCTTGAATACTGTTAGCCCTTCTTCTTAGCCCACCAGTTTTTCATCTGTTCCTAAATTTTGATGGTTTTTCGTTAGTTTTCTGAGGGTTTGAACCAAACGTACACATGTATTTTTATGATTGAATAAACAAAACATAATATATATATAAATCCGAATTCTGTACAAAGTCTATCTATTTAATGTAATCGCCAAAGATGTCTTCTGAATTGTTTTAAATTTGATGATAAAATAACACAATTTTCTTTCTTTAGTTTGAGAACTCTGTATATAATGTGGGCTAAGCTTGTGGTGGTGATGAGTCAGCCCTCTGACCACATGTTTCCTTAGAACTTATTCATCAAATTTCGAGTGACAGCAGGAAGTCCGAAAATAACACAGAGAGAAAAGCCAGTGAAATTGGATGTTTTAATCTAAAGAAAAATATGAGAGGATTGGTAAAACATTATATACCAATAGATATTATTCCTTTTAAATAGACATTGTTGATGGCCAAATTTAATATTTTCACGTCAAATAGTTGCAAGGTATTGAAATATTGGAAGAAGAAGGAAGTAAATTGAAACACTTTTTATTTTATTTAGCAGTAAATAAGAAAAGAAAGCAATGAACGGAGATCAAAGAAGTGATATACTTCAAGATGGAAACAACCGCTCAATTATTGTAAAATTAACGTACTTCGCGAACAAAAAGCAAATAATGAGCTTGCATATCGATGAAAGAGTGTATTTCTTCACTATAGTAACTAAACTAAATGTTAAAATAGAAAACTAGCGGAGATAAAATCTTAAAAAAATAGACAAAGTAAAAACATGATATGAAAAATAAGAAAAAGCACAAACTTGATAAATGATTATTTAACTCGTGACTTGTAATTAATACAACGATAACATATATATAAGAATGTACAAACATCGATGCTTAGGAAACCACTGGGTCCAATTATAAAATAAAATCCATACAATAAATGTGTGTTTTCTTATAGCAAAGCCACGTATAGAGAATAAATTGAACAAGAAGGGAAAAGGTCGTACTCTTTGTGTTGGTTGGGATATACATGAGATTACAAACTGCTGATAGTGGAATGTACATAATGAATCCTTTGAGAAGCCTTTCTTAGAAGTATGTATCTAAAGAAGTAAATATTCACATTTCGACAACAAAACAAATTGTGCACAAATCTGTACACAATATAGGATTAAGCCTAACAATATTCCTTTGGTTATTGTTGATGCTAGGAAAACACGTAGGTTCAAGAAGTCTTGGTAGAAATCGATAAAAACCCTATAACCCGAGCGCTTTCGAAAGGTCTAGTTACTAAACTGCTTAAAATAAAACAACAACAAAAATATTTTATGTAATTTTCACCGATTTTTGAAAAGGTCTTGACAATATGCCAAAGATTGAAGAAAATCAATAACGGTAGAATGATGATAAATTACAATTTAAAAAGGAATTAAAGGTAGAAGTATATATTTTCATGGATTTACCTAAAGCATTCTAAGTATTTATGTCGAATATTATAATTTCAGAATACACGATAATCCAAGAAAACTTCATGATTTAAAAAGCGGTTTTAAACTGAGATGATATAAAATGAAAAATACATATATACAAATTCGATAAAACGTTAATCTCGGGCGAAAAGCGCGAGCTTGAAACGTAATCCTCTTAAAATGAAATTTTAAAAATAACTTGGCGATTGTTTAACCTATTCTTTAATTTCGATACCTTTGTCGCCTATGTGATTAAATATAATATTTATTTCTATAAAAGAAAACAAGCTAAGTTATTACACTAGAAATTATATATAACCAATTCAACAACTGGAAGAAAGGCGAGTTAATATATTTTTTTAAGATATTGTTGCGTCAGCGAGGTCACGTGACTCGTTCTCTCGAACCTTCGGGAATTGTCGGGAGATTACTAGATATAGGGTAGTCTGGTAT
>NW_013666676.1:289158-302030 GCF_000517525.1 Limulus polyphemus
GTAAAGACTTGTGTACGTTAAAATTTCGTCGGAACGAAGTTACGGAAAAAATCAATTAACAAACGGAGACGTAACAATATCAAAAAGTTTACCTTTAATTAAAATGAATTAAAGTAACAGGATAGGAACTTCATGGAGTGATTGGGTGAAGTATTGTATTATTTATTAAATTTAAGAGATTAGAAATATAAGGATCTAGTCATTCTAAGTTTATGTTGCTGTTTATATAGTTGTACAATGAAAATTGGATACGAATTTCAGGATATAGCTTCTTTTATTTTTAAGATTAAGTGGTTTGATTTTAATAATATGTTTAATGTATTATAATAATACTCAGTTTTTGTCCGTCCTGAAAATGTGCGTCCACCTTGCTATCTAAATGCGCTTGATCGCGCACTTCGTTCCAACGGATGTAAATATACTTTAGTAGACATTTGGTACAACATATTAAAAACTTCTAAAAGTTTTTAAAAAAGGTCTAACGTTAAGCTGTAGAATAACATCATAAGCTTATTTATTGATAATATCAAATACGGTAAGATTTAGCCCTAACTAAACCAAAACGAAAAACGTACATAAGCTACAATGTTAATTTATCTTTTTATCTAACATAGGCCGTTTTTAATAAAAGCTTAACAAATGTTAGGCCTAAAACAAATGGACTTATTGATTTCGGTGTTTGTGATCAAAATCATTTTTTCATTATTCCATAAATCCTGCGCTTAAAGAACTATTGTTGCAATAAAAATACTAATTTGATCGCAAATGTTTTGTGGATCTCTGCTAGTATATATTTATATATATACTTATATGTACATATGTATTCTCATACAACTTATAAGAATATTCCTGGAATATTAGATCATTTGTTCTCCATTGTGAGCTGTTTCTGTTGTCACGTTTTGAGGAATCAGACAGTACAGAGCTTACCTATCTGGACAATAAGGTTTACTATCCAATCTTGTTTAGCCATTGATTCTATCTCGTTTGGAAGCAAAGTTTATTAGTTATTGTCCAACCCATTTGCTTTGCCATTATAAAAGTCTTACCAAACATTATTCTTGAAATAGTTACTTAGAGTAAAGGGATATCACCTGACAAACAAAACCTTGAATATATCAGTTTTTTGGTACGATAAAGTTTAGTCCAAATTTAACTGAAGCAAAAAAACGTGCACAAATTACAGTGTTAATTTATCTCTTTATCGAATATAGACAGTACTTAATAAAGGCTTAACTAATGTTAGGCCTAGTGAACTTATATATTTTGATATCTTCGTTTAGAATTCTTTTGTATTATTCTATTATTTAAAGAAGTAATATACAAAAAAAAAAAAATATACAGATTTGACCGCAAGTGTTTTGCGAATCTTCGTAAGTTTTAAATATTTCATTTATTTTCAAAACTAGAAAGTTTTCCCACAATTAGATGCATAACAGAATTGTACTTTCACTTTAAAATTTTGAGTGCTCAAATGAGTTGCTATATGTAAAGTTTAAAATTTAATTTCATTGGTGAGGTTTGTAGATTTGTTGACTCTGTACCCTCATCAACATATGAGCTTTATTCCAAAGCTACCTCTTTTGTGAGGACACATTCTGTCCCTCCCCCCATCTCCCAGTGGCTCAAGAGTAAGTCTGATGGCTTATAACGCTAGAAACTGGGTTTCGATACCAGTGATGAGCAGATCACAGATAGCCCATTGTGTAGCTTTGTGCTTAACAAAAAACAATGGATACATTCTACCTACATTTGTAATGCTATTTGTTTTTGTCCTAGTTGTTCAAAATATTTAAAAATATGTATGTATAAATATATAATTTTTATCTTTCAGTTAATTGTTTTTCGTATAGATACAAACATAATATTTTTATTTCTGTCAATTTCGATCTTATATTAGAACTGTTGCTGATAGATTCAGAATACCGAAATCACCAGTATAATATTTCAACCTGGGTCCAGGAGCTCAGAAATGTTTCGTTTGTGAGACGATTCACCACTGCATCAAAAGTTAAAATCACGAAAGAGAAAAGTATGAATAAAAAAAAAATGACTGTAAAAAATTAAAAACGTTAATATAGACCAAACTTTTCCCCACAGTTTGAACAGGAAACTGTTACTCATTTATTTCTAAATGTACGTTTATAAGACTTGTAACAGTTTTCAATTCTCGTCTACAAGTTTGTTGTGGCTATTTCACAAACTGTAAATATTAATATTTCAAGCAAAGATTAAGTTTGACAAAAATATTTCAAATAACTCAGGCCTGCTAATTTATTTTAGTTTAGTTGGAGATGAACGTTTTCCTTGGATAAATTTCATCAGATTAGAACGACAGTTTACTGTTAGTCTTTACACAGAAAAGTATGAAAAATATGAGTCTCCGGTGAGTGACAGGTTTGGGAAAAATTCTGAAATTATTAGTTCAAAGCCACATTGTGGCAGGTTATTTTCTTTCGCACACATACACGTAATTGAACGGGTAATTGGCTAATAATTATTGAAATTTAATAATTTATTACAAACGAGGTAAAAATAATATAATATTTATCATCACTGAGTGTCCAATATTTTTAGAGTTCGACTTAATGGTTAGGAGGAAAAAAATCGTGCAGAACTAATCAAGAAAGACAATAACTAGTAGTATAAGACTACTTTAAAACGACGTCACTTCATGTCACGTCACTTTTCAAGTAACTTTTTTTTGCATAACCCAATTAGTTATTCAACTTTATTTTTGACTTTACGGTGGTTAAGATACTGTGATGTTTGAAATATTAATTATGCGATACTTCCGACAATAAGGTCGATAACAATGACTAACGATACAAATTATCACTGTGCCTCCTTTAAGCAGCAGTATGTTGTTGGACATCTGTAGTATATGTGTGTGGATTCCATGTTAGGCTTCATATGAACCCTTCATTAAACACGGTATATGTAATCAATAATCCCATTTTCATCTGGTTCTCCCTAAATGTTCCTTCCTAAACATTAATAACTGAATAGCTGACATCATACTAAATAAAAATATGTATGTGTGTGGATTCTATGTTAGGCTTCATATGAACCCTTCATTAAACACGGTATATGTAATCAATAATCCCATTTTCATCTGGTTCTCCCTAAATGTTCCTTCCTAAACATTAATAACTGAATAGCTGACATCATACTAAATAAAAATATGTATAGACTTTGCTCCAAACCAAGTATATATATGTGTGTGAATCTTTAGAAGGTTAGTCAAGATTATAGCAGAAAATATATGCTATAGATAACCACGATGACATTAAGTTTATATCACAAAAATTACATCATTCAGACCAGATTAACACTTAAAGAAGTTATTAATTGATTAAATGTGGTTTAATTAGTTATACAAATATATCTTCTGAATTGCAGAAGTAAATTTGAGATTACAAACAATATTACATCTTGAAATCATGTTTCCAGTATGTGTATTTATAATACAGTTTGTATATTTATAATACAGTTTGTCTATTTATAATACAGTATGTCTATTTATAATACAGTATGTCTATTTATAATACAGTTTGTGTATTTATAATACAGTTTGTGTATTGATAATACAGTATGTGTATTGATAATACAGTATGTGTATTGATAATACAGTATGTGTATTTATAATACAGTATGTGTATTTATAATACAGTTTGTGTATTGATAATACAGTATGTGTATTTATAATACAGTTTGTGTATTTATAATACAGTTTGTGTATTTATAATACAGTTTGTGTATTTATAATACAGTTTGTGTATTTATAATACAGTATGTGTATTTATAATACAGTTTGTGTATTTATAATACAGTATGTGTATTTATAATAAAGCTGAACTTTATAGCTTGATACGTGTTCTAATATGTGCGTTTACGTTAGGTGTTTCATCTCATATGATTGAGACAAAATCTGTAGTTCTATATTAAGATTATCATTAATTCAGCTACCTTGTCAAAATCCAGCTGTTAATTCACACAATTTTGTCTTATCTACAATGTACAGCTTTTTACATATTTTTTTTTCAAATTCTACCTCTACAGGTAACCCGCTCCTTCACTGAATGTTTTATTCTATTATTGTTTATCGTGAACGGTAAAATACCGATCTATAAAACCTTGGTGATTAATAAAGTTGTAGCACGTGACCTAAAATAACGGATTGTTTCAATATTAACCCACAAGTAATAAACATGTAGCACGCGACCTAGAATAACGGATTGTTTCAATATTAACCCACAGGTAATAAACATGTAGCACGTGATCTAGAATAACGAATTGTTTCAATATTAACCCATAGGTAATAAACATGTAGCACGCGCACGCGATCTAGAATAACGGATTGTTTCAATATTAACCCACAGGTAATAAACATGTAGCACGCGACCTAGAATAACGGATTGTTTCAATATTAACCCACAGGTAATAAAGTTGTAGCACGCGACCTAGAATAACGGATTGTTTCAATATTAACCCACAGGTAATAAACATGTCGCACGCGACCTAGAATAACGGATTGTTTCAATATTAACCCACAGGTAATAAACATGTTGCTAGTGGCCTAGAATAACGGATTGTTTCAATATTAACCCACAGGTAATAAACATGTATCACGCGACCTAGAATAACGAATTGTTTCAATATTAACCCACGGGTAATAAACATGTAGCACGCGACCTAGAATAACGGATTGTTTCAATATTAACCCACAGGTAATAAACATGTAGCACGCGCACGCGATCTAGAATAACGGATTGTTTCAATATTAACCCACAGGTAATGAACATGTAGCACGTGATCTAGAATAACGAATTGTTTCAATATTAACCCACAAGTAATAAACATGTAGCATGTATTGTTTCAATATTAACCCACAAGTAATAAACATGTAGCATGTATTGTTTCAATAGTAGCCCACAGCCTTGCGGATAAAGACAACAGAATTATTTAATTGTTTATAGCGTCCCCATTAATTACCAAAAAAAAATGTAATTTGATCACTTGATTTCAAAATACGAGAAACTAATTTAGGAATTGAGTGGAACATTTAGTATTTCAACAAAAAAAATCTTTATATTAGACAAAAGAAACACAAAGAAAATGTTATCCAAGAGAATGACAGCTACAACTACGTTTTATAATCAACATAACATTTACAATCTACAAAATGTCAAATTATCCCGAAGAATCGTTTGTTTACTTGTATAAAGACTTGTCAATATGTAAGTTAGAATTGAGCTGATAAAAGAAACTGCCGAGTCATTATATACGTAAACAGAAAACAACATCATTTTTTTTTTTACTGGAGTTACCGAGATCTCTCAAAGAAAAGTATCTTCAAAGCCAAAGCAACTAAATCAAATAAAGCATTTTTTTGAACTGATGCTGTTTTTTTTTCAGAAGAAATCTTTGTAATCACAATCACAAGTTCATCTAATAATGGATATAATAATAAAAGCAGTAATACTTTATTAAAAGATGTATTCTAGACCGACTGTTGTGTTTTGATTACCCAAAATATTTAACCTAGTATAATTTTATTCAGTATAAATTGTTGCATCAATATATATATATAAACACAAATAGTATCTAATATGAAACAAACATTTTACGAATTTGCAAAATACACGAAGTTCGAAATACTTCATTTTGTGATAATTCTAAAGTAAATCAAAGTAAAATAACAGTTACAAAATAAGCATGAATCTCTAAATGACAACTAATGAATAAAGTGAATTGTAAAGTCCACACTTTTACTCAGTTGTGGTGGGGTGGGGAGTTGTATTGTATCCTTATGCAACAAACAATAGTTTTCCAGTAACTTACATTGGAAGGAAGTTTGTGTTTATATCGAACTTGCTGGAAATGACATATTTTTATACAGAAAAAATCACGGAATGTATATTTTTCAAGTTAAATTTTTTCTAGCTAAACAACGTTATCCAGTACACAGGTAGAATTAATTAAAGAATAACATTTCGAAAGTTTACCATATGCTCTTGGGGAAATTCTAGTTTCTACATCAATGATAAAAGGATAATAAAAATTGAGAATTGTCTTATATAACATGTTTGATCTTTTTTTTTTCTTCCATTTTTCGGCATCACTTTATTATTATTATTAGGTGCTAAAATTAGTCGGGATCTTGTGAAATAATTCTCTAAACTTTCAGTTCGCTCTCATTGGTCGACTTAAAATAATGACCAGTGATTAACCTATATTCTTTATTAAGCGAATCCCTGATAAAAAGGTCAGGATTAGGGTATTTTCCACTATAAGTATATCCTAAAACGACAGCAGTGTTATGAAATTCCGTTTTTTTTCTTTTTTCATTTCTCATCGTTCTTGAGTAGCACGTGCATCTTGTTTAGAGACAGAGGGACTGTTTTATCTTCGACGTGAAACGTAGTTATCCTATTTCTCTCTCTAAAAAACCACCATGTTTGTTCCTCACCATAGAAGTACTACACGCCATTGCGTCTTTAAAAAAAAAATCACCAAATCACTGACTGTCACCGATTCACTAGGAGAAATACACTACATAAGACTCCAGTAACTAAAGTGGTTGACGTCGAAAACCTGGTTCCTGATGATGTGTGTTTCCCATGTTGCATTGCTGCCGGATTTTCTCCTAGGAAATATATCAAGTACAAAAATTTGTTAGGGTAACTCATCTAAGAGTAATATTAAATGTATTAATTTAGTTCACTTACATGAGTCTAGAGGGCGCAACAAGTTCTCTTATTATTAGGTAATATAATAACATTCTTCTAGCAAGCTTTCAGCCAACATTGCGAGAATTTTGTTTGCTAATCGCCATAATATTTTAACGATTTAAAGGAAACCAGTCTGTGTGAAAACGTAATGCTAATACGTACTCTGTTCACCTGAGACATTGGTGAATTTTCTATTTCGATATAAAAGTACTAGAATATTAGATACCCCAAATTTCGGCAGATGATCTAATGGTTGTCCTAGAACTAACTTTTAGTACACAGAAATACAAATACAAATGATCCCCACTTTTTGAAACAATTCTTCTCTCTCTACATACATATACAACGGTCAGGTGGTTAGAGCGCTCGACTGGCAATCTGCGGGTTCGAATTCCCATCCCACCAAACATACTCGCCCTTTCAGCCGTGGGGACGTTATAAAGTGACGATGAATCCCACTATTCGTTAGTAAAAGAGTAGCTCAAGAGTTGGCGGTGGGTGGTGATGACTAGCTGCCTTCCCTCTAGTCTTAAACTGCTAAATTAGGGACGGCTAGCGCAGATAGCCCTCGTGTAGCTTTGCGCGAAATTCAAATCAAACATACAACGCTTTAAACAGCTGCTACTAGATGGCGGCACCCACTTAAGTTATCTGTAAGGGAAATAAAGAAATACCTGAACAAAATGATTAAATTGTAAAATCAATTTATTTACCGATCCCGTTTAACTAGGATATTTTTGAAGATTTATACACTATAAATAGTCAAAAGGGTTGTTATGGATGTACGTGACCGTTACAGTTCTTGTATTTCTACTTAATAACATAAAGAAACATGAGCTTCTGTTCGTTTCATGTTATTTATTGACGGATATATTCTCTAAGAGAGAGAGAGAGAGAGAGAAAAAAACAATAATTCTAGGGAACGTCCAGTCCGCAGAGCAAGAGACATCTGTAAATATTGTATTCATTATAACTATACAACGTACTATAAGAAGTATGGGCAAATGTACAAGCTACTAGTCCGTACCTAAGAATGTCTTTTCGTGAAATATTTTAATCAGCTTACGGTTATAAGAAACCAAATAAGTATTTGTGAGTCAAAATTCGCATTCGTACGCTTTGTTAACATTCTGTTTCATAAGAAATACAGGCCCTTTCTGTTTTATAACAAGTTTTTCTTGGATTTCTTTTTTCATCAATGTTACCTGCTCTCTCCTATAACCTATAAACTCGCTACTACAGATAGCTTACCATTCAAAACGTGTACTCCTATTTCTGCTGGATCCGCATTTGATGGAACGCAGGAATAATTTCCTGAATCCTCTGGCCTGGCTTTTCCTATCCTCAGTGTGCTTGTAGTCCGTGGAGATTTCTCCGTTTTAACTTCAATACCTTCTCGAGTGTCATAATTGATCACGTGGCCATTATGGTACCAGAAAACGTAATCTGGGGGGACAGGGTTCTCAAGGACAATACAGGTCAAGTTGATGGTACTTCCACTTTTAATGTACTGGATGGAGCCTTCTTTGATGATGGCCTTGCTCACTGCGGAAACACAAAGTTAAAACATAAGAAACAACACTGAATGCGTGAAAAAAACTAAACTAATACACAAGCCGCGTACAACACGGGTAGTCTAACTTACCCGTTACACAGCATATCCACAACACTGTAGCACTAAATTATCTGTTACCCTTGACAATTACAATACAGGGAGACTAACTTGCCTGTTACACAGCACGTCCACAACACTGTAGCACTAAGTTATCTGCTACCCTTGACAATCACAATACAGAGAGACTAACTTACCTGTTACACAGCACGTCCACAACACGGTAGCACTAAGTTATCTGCTACCCTTGACAATCACAACACAGATAGACAAACTTACCTGTTACACAGCATAACCACAACACGGTAGCACTAAGTTATCTGCTACCCTTGACAATCACAATACAGAGAGACTAACTTACCTGTTACACAACACGTCCACAACACGGTAGCACTAAGTTATCTGCTATCCTTGACAATCACAACACAGAGAGACTAACTTACCTGTTACACAGCACGTCCACAACACGGTAGCACTAAGTTATCTGCTTCCCTTTACACTCACAACACAGGGTGACTAACTTGCCTGTTACACAGCATATCCACAACACTGTAGCACTAAATTATCTGCTATATAACATGGATAAGCATGAAAACATCTAAGTAATTCCTATACAAATTACAGAAAGTTAAAAAAATGAAGAAATATGAAATACTTAAATCCTGTTCTGTACACTCACAAAACGAGAGAAAAGTAAAAAGGATACGAAACAAAATACTAGTTAAACAATTCTAGGTAATTTTCTGGTCACAATATGGAGAAAAACTACCAGATGAAGTAAACTAATATATATATAGACTTCTAAAACTTTACAATCAACATGAAAAAACTAAGTTCTATACCAGCTTTTAAAATATAAAATTAAATTATTTATCAACTACACAACACATATAAAGGAATTTTTTTCCATAATCTTATATACTTGCATCTACATTAAAATATTTGAAAACATCTCTGACATTATATGCTTTTATCTGTTTATATAATACTTTTACTTTGTCTCTTACTACAGCTGATTAAAAATGTTGAGAAATTGTCAATCAATAGTTTAAAATAACTATTGATTATTGACCTTCAGAGTGAAAATATTAAAAAAATTTTAATAACTGATAAATTGTCAGAAATTCTTATTAATAAAGATTATTTAAGCTTTCATTTTATAAAATACGAAAGAAAAAGCAGAAAAGAAAAAAATAGATAACATAAAGAGAGAGAGATGAAGCTGTTTCTCATGTTTGTATTTAAAAAAAAACATACAAGAAAATTAGCTAAAATATGAGATATAAGATGGCGCCACAAGCAAGAGAAGCTTGTATGAACACTTTAACAGTAGTATTGTGAATAGTAACAACTTCAGTTCAATAAAAACAGTTTGATTGAGCAGATGACAAAGCGATTTCAGTAAAATATTCTCTACCATACTTCACTCTCTCATTTAGAGGGAATATTTGGTCCCAGCCTCGGAAGGATTGATATTTCATGTCATCAAACAAACAAGGCCGCTGAAAGTTCTTGCCTATACGAATTCAGTTGTTCGGATAGTAAAAAATAAATAAATAACAAACGAACAAACAGCATTTCAGGTCCCCAGAATCGGAATAAGTTAAAAAAAAACTGTATAGCTTCGGAAAAGTAAAATTAATGGAAGAATTTTGATTAGAACAAATATTCTCGTACTAAACAAAACTTCAGAACAACACAGAACGTCTTTGCTTTGCAAAAAACAGGCCCACTTTTCTTACCAGTGTTGTTTTGTTGTTTTCCACAGCACCTAAGGAAAACGAGCTTAACTATGCATTATAAGCTACACTCGCTTATCATTTACTAGCATGGTTGTAGAATTAACGAGAGTGAAAAAGCTGTTTAAACCTGTCTTGTGTAGTACTGAAGTTTATCATTTATCGTCATGGCTGTTGAAATCGTTTTTAATCGTACCTTATGTACGACACTCGTTTATCATTTATCGTCATTGTGACAGAGATCTAAAGAAGCATAAATCATGTATATCACCTACATAGTTGTAGATATCTCGTATATCATGTATATTACGTATATAATGATATACGAGATATCTACAATACATGATATACGAGATATCTACAACTATATACGTAATATACACATAGTTGTAGATATCTCGTATATAATGTATATTACGTATATAGTTGTAGATATCTCGTATATAATGTATATTACGTATATAGTTGTAGACATCTCGTATATCATGTATATTACGTATATAGTTGTAGATATCCCGTATATTTAGTGATATGAACGTCACTGTTTATAGTCACGGTACTACAGGTTATGGAAAGAGTAAATTTTACTGCCAAATTTTACTAAAAATGTGTCGTGCAGGCAGTCAGATTTTGTTTCATCTTAATAAGAAATGCTCGAGCTGATAAAAACCAAAGAACGTAGACATGTGTAACCCAGCTAACTTGGGGATAAAAGTCTGTTAGTTTCGAGTTTATTTTAGCCATGATCAATTCGATTGTTTTCACCCAAATCCTCAGAATGATGAGTAGTTTACAAAGTAGAAAATTTATGTTATTAAAAAGGTTGTCGAAAATGTATCACAAAATCTACAGGTTTTAAACGAAATTATATGATATGATGATTTTTGATAGATAAAAACATTCCTTCTACCCCCACACATTACGTTTAAAGTTAACACGTGTATATATTTATATATATTTGAAATACAATTTCATGGACCGATAAAGATGCCGATTACCCCTAGTGGCAACTAAATATGTTCTATATTTATTTATTTCCTTTACTGAAAGGTGTTATAAATTACGACGTAATAACTTGTGATGAAGATTAACAGCACCTTCAAAAGTTTTAATTACTTCATATTTTATCCAAGCGGAATAAAACGTAAAAAATCCTAATATTTTTAATATTTTTTAATATTTGCTTTTAACGAAATCAAACAATATCTTACTGAACTACGTTTAACAGAAAAAAAAAGAATGCTTCCATAAATTAAAATTAAAAAGTAACGTATGCCAGTAATTATTAAACAATGTAACATGACAGTAATTATTTAAGAATGTTAATATGCTGGTAATTATTTAACAACGTAACATGTCAATAATTATTTAACAATGTAACATGCCAGTACTTATTTAACAATGTAACATGTTAGTAATTATTTAACAACGTAACATGTGAGTAATTATTTAACAACGTAACATATCAGTAATTATTTAGCACTGGTGACATCTCAGTAATTATTTAACAATGTAACATGTGAGTAATTATTTAACAATGTAACATGTGAGTAATTATTTAACAACGTAACATATCAGTAATTATTTAGCACTGGTGACATCTCAGTAATTATTTAACAATGTAACATGTGAATAATTAATTAACACTGTTAATATCTCAGTAATTATTTAACACTGTTAACATCTCAGTAATTATTTAACAACATAACATGTCAATAATTATTTAACACTGTTAACATTTCAGTAATTATTTAACAACGTAACATGCCAATAATTATTTAACACTGTTAACATCTCAGTAATTATTTAACACTGTTAACATCTCAGTAATTATTTAGCAACGTAACATCTCAGTAATTATTTAACACTGTTAACATGTCAATAATTATTTAACACTGTTAACATGCCAGTAATTATTTAACACTGTTAACATGTCAGTAATTATTTAACAATGTAATAATTAAAACAATAGAAGAAGCTTGATTTGTTACAAAATTAAAAACATAAAAAAACAAGTAACAAAATCTAACATAAAATGGGAGGTGAAAACAACTCCAAACCTTCCGACAAAATCTTTTCTGGTGGTTTCCGCTATGCTCATGATTACATGCATCTGGAACTGAACGTCAAATGTCCAACATACATATGAAAATAAAAACAACCACATATTCGATCAAACAAAATATAAATACCAGTATAATAAAAAATAAATGGGAATCTGTGTTAATAGGTAATGGAAACTGATATTAAGAAATCATTCCGTAAAAAAAATAAAAAAATAAGATTATTAATTAGAATATTAGTTTGAATCGTGCTTTTAGTCTACGAACACGTTTGCAACAAATAATAATAAAAAGAGTCATTTTAAACTTAGTTGCTGAAGTTTTTGTTTCTTTTAGCGACTCCTATCGTGATTGGAATGTAACTGAATAGTTTAAAAGACTGAGGGAAGCTCGTGGTAATAAAGCAATAGATTATATATATATATATATATATATCTAATTGTGCGTTAAATAAGAAGTTTAATAAGATGTTTTATAGATCATACTCTTCTATAATATTTGCGCTGATGATATAGATAAAATAATAGTTTAGAAATAATATAGCTACAGTACATATTTCTTTTCAAATCAGAATTGCAATTTAACGATAAGACAATATCTTAAAGTTTAAATTTTATTACCAGAGCTTTCAGACAAATGCTATTTAATAAGGAGATCTTCTCCTTGGAAACTACAACATTCGTCCAAAGTTCATTACTAAACATTAAACCAAAGCGTTCTTCTT
>NW_013666676.1:303030-305095 GCF_000517525.1 Limulus polyphemus
CTTGAACATGACAACATTTGCGTCGGTGTCTAAAGTTGTGTTAGAAAAAATAATGTTGGTTGCTGGGGAAGGGTTTGTATGTTTGTTTGGAATTTCGCGCAAAGCTACACGAAGGCTATCTGCGCTAGCCGTCCCTAATTTAGCAGTGTAAGACTAGAGAGAAGGCAGCTAGTCATCACCACCTACCGCCAACTCTTGGGCTACTCTTTTACTAACGAATAGTGGGATTGACCGTCGCATTATAACGCCCCCACGGCTGAAAGGGCGAGCATGTTTGGTGGGACTGGGATTCGAACCCGCGACCCGCAGATTGCGAGTCGAGCTCCCTAACCACCTGGCCATGCCGGGCCCTGGGGAAGGGGGGTTAAGTTCAGAGCTACACAGTGGGCTATGTGTTCTCTTGTCCATCGCGGGAATCGAACAATGATTTGTGAGACAGATGAAGAGTAACATAAGTTAGAGTAACATAAGTAGCTCTAATAGTTTGAAGCGTTTACTTTTAAAAATATTGTTGATTTGGTTTTCCCAAATATATTACGTGTTTAGGTGTGGCAATAGCCCAAAACAGACTAGAGATTAAAACGTATTTTCGTGTCATGTTAAGTTTAGATGGGATATTCGTTAGTTAATATACTATACAATCTTTGACTGATACGGAACATTTTCTACTACAAATATCAATGAAAAATGTCCATACACCTTAAAGTTATGTTTTCCTTTTTGGTATTTAAATTATGTTTATTTTTAGTTTTGTTTATGTTAAAAGAGCAATCTTAATTTGTTTTGTGATAACTAGATTTATCAATATTTGTGTATGTCTAGTGTTTTGATCGATCACCTAAATCAGCTTTGCTGCCATCTAACGGCAAATGAAATAACCATAATGCTATTTGGAATTGATGAAACATTCAACAAATTGTGAAGGATTCAATATCAAAACCTTAAATATTTATCCTTCTTTTATAAGGCTTAGTGTAACATATCAGTTAATTTTCTAAACATTATTGGATTCATAATTATATAGTAATGTTGTATAGTAGACGAAAGAGTGATTTATTTCAAATATTAACTTTCTATAGCTGTCAGAATCTAGACAAGGCCGGTACAGGATTGAACCGCCATATTGATTTACATGTTTTTATATCATGAGGCCGTCGAAACCAATAAAAATTTTGAATCTTACCTAACACATTCAGTGTAATAAACTTGCTCATTTTCGGAACAGTACTGACTTGACATTCATATAGACCAGTGTCCTCTCGCTGAGGATACTTGACCTGCAGAGTCCAGTCGTCTGAATCTTCCGGGTGTATCATTTGAAACCTCTCGTCACTGGAATATGTGTAGCGTCCAACTGTCAGCACGTGAAGATCTTGTCTTCTAATCCAGGATACCTAGAGCAATATTAGAAATCAATAAATAGTAAAATCAGTAAAACTTTAATCATTTAATATTAAAGTTGAATTTAAGACAACTACATATAATATATTTTTTTTAAACAACGCTAGCTATTCATTCGTAGAAACACTGGGTTATTGATAAGTTTTGTAATTTTCTGTAGAAACGGTAAGGCCTTTTTATGGTTTATTTCCACTAGATGGAGATAGTGAACCAAAGCAAAAACTAACAACCACTATAAATCAAAACTATATTGGATAATAAAACGAAATTTTGTCGACGGAAAGATTATTAATCACAATGATTA
This sequence comes from Limulus polyphemus, assembly GCF_000517525.1. Lineage (NCBI taxonomy): Eukaryota > Metazoa > Arthropoda > Merostomata > Xiphosura > Limulidae > Limulus > Limulus polyphemus. The sequence continues at coordinate 304,736 of NW_013666676.1, forward strand.
AAAATAGAGAAATCAGCGATTTATTAAAAAACATTTGAGTTATGCAAAGAGTTTTGACAGTTTTTTTTTGTGTATTTTAACACAATATTTGTAACAAGTCGGTGACTGGACCGGAAAACTGAGTCGTAATTAAAGAGGACAACAATATCTTATTAATAGGTTTATTCAGACAAAATGGTTGTATACGGCTGTAAGATCGGAAGTTATATTTTAAAGTACGTGAAATCCACTAGAGGGCACTAATGGCAGAAATATATAAATGCACAGCTTATTGTATACGCTAATTTAATCTACATACATAATGTTGTACACTGTACAAGGTCGATTTCTACTTTGTGTTTACTAAATTGGAGTATATGC
>NW_013666676.1:306063-312045 GCF_000517525.1 Limulus polyphemus
ACATTATATCAGTGTCTACTGTACTGTGACTTGTGGTACCAATCTTATATCAGTGTCTACTGTACTTAGCTTGGTATTCCTCTACTAAACTATAAGCTCTGTTTTGCACTGTTTGTCTGCCTCTACTAAACTATAAGCTCCAGTTTGTACCGTTTGTCTGCCTCTACTAAACTATATGCTCCAGTTTGTACCATTTGTCTGCTTCTACTAAACAATACGCTCCGATTTGCACTCTTTGTCTGCCTCTACTAAACTATAAGCTCCAGTTTGTACCATTTGTCTGCCTCTACTAAACTATATGCTCCAGTTTGTACCATTTGTCTGCTTCTACTAAACAATACGCTCCGGTTTGAACCTTTTGTCTGTCTCTATTAGACAACAAGATGCAGTATGGAGCCTCGGTCTGTGTCTATACTATATATAAGCTTCGATGTACACACACAATGTTTATCTACTTCTATTAGACAAAATTTACTACTAAGGTACAGATAACGTTGTTGATCTTCAGTCTACATCTACCATGATATAAGCTGTGGTACAGAGATTTCACTTAAGTCTACTCTGCTCTATACTTTAATACAATATCATTGGCTCTGTAGTCCTGATCATTGTTCTGGATGTACATGTACTCAGGTATGTGGTACAGATCATTGATCTACACCTATTGTGGACTCTATGCTGTGATGTTAAACGTTAGTCAAGATACAGACATTAATCTAAGTCTACTGTAAGCTATGGTGCTTGTAGTATACTCTAAGCTATTGTGCAAACTTTTGATCTACGTCTACTGTGAACTGTGATGCAAATCACTAAACTAGTTATCTTATGTTCTAAGCCAAGATACAGACTTTGATCTAAGTCTATTGTACTCTAAGTTATGCTCCTCACTAATCTAATTATATTGTACTCTAAGCCATGATAGAGAATTTTGATCTGTGTGTCCACTGTGCTGTTTCGTTGATCACTGGTGTATACTTTAACTCTGTAACAATGTGTGGCTCTGACCGCTGGTCTGTCTGTATGTAATATAATCTAAACTGCTGTACCAATTACTCTTTGTCGTCTGTTGTACTCTAAACTCTCGTCCCCATCGTTACTCTACGTTTGCTACTAAGTTATGGCACCGATCTTTAGTTTGTACAATATTTTAAGCTGTAGCTAACCGTTAGCAGGATCAACCTCAGTGGTTTTGAATCTCTACAGTCTAAACAAATGAGTCACACTACAAAAGAGTTAAGTTTTTCCCTCTGAATATACATTCCTCATTATAATGCAGTCAGTTCTTTCCATATAATACATACGTAGAAGTGATATACAGGAATTACAGTTAATTCATACATTAGGACAGCTCACAGGACAAAAGATAGAAGCTTACATGGAAATGTGGTGTAATTTGTAAACAGACTCATGGCGGTGAATATTTTTCCTTTGTTGTTGCTGCTAGCTCGGTTGATTTCGAACAAAGACGGTTATTTGAATTTGTACAAAATGGGACTTATTTTCTCTTTTAAATGATATCATCCAAGCAATCTGGGGACAGTTCCTCGTTTGATCTTTATGACAATAGAGGAGGTGATTATTCTTATTCAAATAAATAGTAAAACCCATACAATAATAACCAGAAAAGACACCCAGCAGAGATGAGTCCCTTATTTTGATATAACAGTAGATTAACTGGAACCACGTAGATTGAAGCATAAGTAATCTTTCTTACGATATCGTCTGAAGATGTAGACTATTTTCATTGTCATTAAAATCAAATGGTATCATTACTTTCTATTTTACCCTTGAAACAAAATGATCAAATGACTTTCAAGGGTAAAATAGAAAGTAATGATACCATTTGATTGTTTTCTTTCAAGGGTAAAATAGAAAGTAATGATGTCATTTGATCATTTTCTTTCAAGGGTAAAATAGAAAGTAATGATACAAAATGATCAAATGGTATCATTACTTTCTATTTTTACCATTGAAACAAAATGATCAAATGGTATCATTACTTTCTATTTTTACCCTTGAAACAAAATGATCAAATGACATCATTACTTTCTATTTTACCCTTGAAACAAAATGATAAAATGACATCATTACTTTCTATTTTACTCTAGTACAAGACAATCAAATGGTATCATTACTTTCTATTTTACCCTTGAAAGAAAACGATTAGATAATCCAGATCTCTGTTTTTCAAGTAACTTTAATATATATTCTCCTATGAGTTGGTGATACTTGACGTTATACTAACAAAATGGTGGCGCAGTGGATATAATATCGTGTACTAAAAATAAAAAAAAATGCTAGCATTAAGTAAATTTACCAGTCAAGAACTGCAGTCTCAGCTATATTATATTTATCATTAGTCTAGTTAGGTAAGTGAAACGCCATTCGGTGTAACTTTATATATTTGTATAAGGGGTATCAGTTCGTTATCAAAAGGGACATCAAAAACTAAATTGGAATCATAAAAAAAAAGAAGTTTATATAAAGTACCTTAGTGTTTCAAACACAAACAACGCCTTCAACAACACGTGGATTAAACGAGCGATTCTACATTTTGTACTGTTGACCAGAGAATTTTTAACCTGAACAGGGCCTCTTGGGTTAATCGGCAAGACTCAGGTAGAGCTATCACCTATTTTCAACTGCTGATCAGGAATTTTATAACCTCAAGGACATTCTCAACGATTACTTTATAATTGAATAGTGGGATTGATTGTTATACTCTTTAAACATGTCAGTGACATCGCAATAAAAAGCTTGGATTTTCGATCCGCAGCCCAGTACGCTAACAAATATATCTCGCTAGACCCGTATAAAATATTTATGTGGTTTGTGATATATCGCAACTCAGAACTTTAAACTAAGTTATAAGGTGATTTAAAAGACGATTTGAGTTATATATATTTTCATGTGAATAAGTGATTATATCAAACAATATCTGAAATATTTATTCTTGGATGTTGTATCAAACAATATCTGAAATATTTATTCTTGGTTGTTGTATCCAACAATATCTGAAATATTTATTCTTGGATGTTGTATCAAACAATATCTGAAATATTTATTCTTGGATGTTGTATCAAACAATATCTGAAATATTTATTCTTGGATGTTGTATCCAACAATATCTGAAATATTTATTCTTGGATGTTGTATCAAACAATATCTAAAATATTTATTCTTTGATGTTCTATCCAACAATATCTGAAATATTTATTCTTGGATGTTGTATCGAACAATATCTGAAATATTTATTCTTGGAAACACCCAAACAGAGCAATATAAGAAACATATAACAAAATAATGGCAGAGCCTATTCGTGTCTTACAACGTACTGAACTCCAGAGGGCGTTACGGAATTACTATGACAACATACTTGAACATAGTATTAAAACATGAGGTAAACAGGGTACCACTTCTATTGAACTACAAGGTTCTTGTAAATATTACCTCGTATAAACAATAATGTATATATGAAATAACTGTATACAATAGTATATATTGTATAAGCAGAAATTGTTCAGGAAATAGGTGTAAAATAATTTTACGTGTTTTCGTTATTATTCTCAGTTCCAATGCAGAGAAAGTTGAGGTTTCGGTTTCAGTTTTTACTTAACGCAGCCAGTAACGACTAAAATCAGTCAGCTATTGTATTAAGCAAGTTGCTTTTTAAACGTTCTACTTTAAGGGAAACAAAAGAAAGCCGGAAAGGAAGTAGTGTAACAGTTTTCTTTCAGAATAAGGAAGGGTGTGGGCTGGTTTACAGATCTAAATGATGAAAATTCGCGCCATGATGCCTTGGAACGTATCCTCGGCACTTTCAGTTGTAGGTGCGTTTTTTCGGTTCATAGCCAAACAAAGTCCACGTGATGGTTTCTGACTTCATGCCTTTCCTCTGGCCAGTAGTCCAACCTTTTCAAAGATTATATCTAGCCGTTAGGGGGCCTTAGATCTGGTTGTTGAGCCCACGTGTGAATAACTATAATGTGTCGTTCAAGTTGAAAATAGAATATTTCTGGATATTAGACACTTATTAATGATAAACACGGGTTTTTTCGAGTTATTTAGATTGGCATGTACTGATTTTACTTTATTTTTATCTTAGCTGTTTATTTTCATTGTCCCGAAAATAAATATTTGAATAAACACAAATTTGAATAATATTATAATTCAAAGATCTGGTTAATACCAAATTTGTTAGTAGACAGTCTCAAAGTCACAGAACAAGGTATTATATATAATATGCATTCTCTAAGGTTTTTGTAGTATTGGTAAAAATAGGATTTTGCGTGGCGTAGATGATAACACTGACTTAACTCATAATAGTTGGGTTAAAATTATAAATGTATTATATACATCGTTAAAATAAATACACAATTAAAAATATTTTTAATTCAGGTGAATATATGGCCCCTAAAATGTTAACTCTACATGTTTCGATGTTTTCCACGTCATCATCACGAGTGACCTTGCAAGATATAACTGTCATATTTATTACTTCTCAACCGGGTCATATGACCTCTGTGTAGGTTTACTATTTCCGCATAATTTGTAGTAGATACCAGTGACAGGTGTGAGTTGAAACAACACATTTTGTGGGGAGTAAGCCTCCCTAATGCATCGTGCTCGAGCGATATAGGTATGTTGAAACGATACTTTTTCTGTGGAGTAGGTCCCCCCAGTGGTATGTGTTCGAGCGATATTAATATTTACATCCACCGGTAATTATTGATATTCATAGTAAGTGTCAAGGTTTACTCGTTCGTAATACTAAATTATTACAACATTGAAGTGTACTTTAGCAGTCTTTTATGACAGGTACTGGAGGGGGAAAACCCCGTATTTCGCTTACGAAACATTTATTTATTTATTTTTTTTTGTTATGATATTTTGTATATATATGTACAAAGTTTATACAATGTAAAGGTAGTGTTGTGTATTTGCCTAGAATATCCAGATAAGAGTTTAGGAGCGTAAAGTTCTGAACGAATTTGATGGCCGTGAGGGGCGTCTCAATGATTGCGAGGTTAAACCTTAGTGGGTTATACCTATTCTACAATTAGTGATACATAATCAAACACCTCTAGTACAAAAGACAAAATGATATGAACAAAAATGACAAATCGGTAAACTTATCTAGTGAGAGACAACAGACCTGGTGAAGCTTTAAAACCTGGGTATCAGGTCAAATATTAAAACTAAACAGGGTGACGGTACCGGTTCTCTAAGTGTCTATAAACAAATGAAGAACTTCACCCACAAAACCTTAACACATAAATAATGCTTTCTGAGATGGACATCACACTATACCAGTGTGTTTGGTTTTCATGATTCCCCTTGCAATGCATAGTACTATCTACACCGACCTCTCCTTTACACATATGGTGACATCATCTGTACTTCCTTACTCATATTTTCGTTTTTGCAAAGTTAAATGAAATTTAGAAAGCTTCCCATGCACGCACATGTTACTGTTCTAGTTATATAATTACTATGAGATCTCAATTGAGTTGGGCGTGGCCCAGTACTTAGCGTGCTCTAACTGGCAATAAGAGGATTCAAGGTTTGCGACCCGCTGCTGAAAACGTGCGCTCTGCACTTTCGAGTTGTGTGTGCGCTAAAAGTGTTACGGTGGAATCTCAATATATCACACAAAAGTAGTCGAAGAGTTGACGGTGGGTGCTCTTGGCTACTTGCCTTCCTTCTAGTCTATTACAGTGGTTCTCAAATATTTTCGTCCGCAGATTACTTTGGTGGGGCCATCCAGTGGTACAGCGGTATGTCTGCGGACTTATAACGCTAGAATCCGGGTTTCGATACCCGTTGTGGGCAGCGCCAAGATAGCCCATTGTGTAGCTGTGTGCTTAATTACAAACAATGTATTACCAACTTGGCGTGGCAAAACACCCTGCGAACCACCTACCGCTCCTACCCCACCTGCTTTCACTTGCCACCACAAAAAACTTCATGAGAATTAATGAG